>NW_028251681.1:0-172585 GCF_964263255.1 Lissotriton vulgaris
AATATAGAGGGATGACAGTGCAGCCAGAGAACTTTACATAGATGGACAGTTGTGGTTCCTCCAATCCCACTCTCCCGGAATTGGGTGAAGACATAATTCTGAACCTGGGCCAACCCTATGTAATATCCTGAGTTTCTTTCTATGGGCCCCAGACTTTGGCATACTTTTGTCGGCAACCTCTTGCCTTGTAAACTGTTTCTTCAGCACGCATACACCAGTCCATATTCCGTGCGTGCTCCGTTAGTGAGAGCAGTGTTTCTGAGCTTATAGCTTAATTGTGTCTCTTTTGACCACTATTAGGGCAATATTACAGAATAGGGACGTGTATTTTGGAATTGTTTTGAAATTATTTGTGCACTCCAGACCCCCTAGTGCTACCATCCGCGAATCCAATTTAATGTCAGTTTGTGTAATAACCTGTAGTCTGCATTGTATGCCCTCCCAGAATTATCAATTCGCTGGCATGTCCACAAAGTATGGAGTAGTGCTCATTAAAGACTACAATCCTGCAAGCATCATTCACTCCCAGACTTACCCTTTTTCACAGTCCAGTTCTAGTATAATAGGCCCAGAGAAGGATCTTGAGTTGCACCAAGCGAAAGCCTGACCTAATGGCCACCTTCCTTGCACACCTACAAGCTTCTCACCAATCAGTATCATCCAGATGCCTCAAAGCTTGTTCCCATGGGTCTCTGAGTAGCGCAGGGCATCGCCCACAATTATTTATTTTTTTGTTTTAAATTATTTTTTTTATTATACTTCTGTACACACACATTATACATTGCACAATTTGTTACTCCACAAACAGAAATTAATTATGTTAATACAGCACACGCAGTTTATAAGAAGACAAAATGAAAAGAAAAGAAGCAAAAAATTATAACCACACCATTATACTTTCCGTTATTCATAAGTCACCAATTTTTAAACCAAAAATCAGAATTTAGACAGGAACCTAATCATAGTCATTACCCTATCCCTTCCCTCCAGCGAGGTAATGGCTCCCAAATTCTTACTCCTTGGGCTCTCCCTATCCTACCCTTCCTAGCATATATAGGTTTCTCTAAATTGTATGCAGCTATTACATTAGTCAACCAAATCTGCATCATCGGTGGGGTCCTGTCAAGCCAAGCCCTTGCTAGCGTTAATCTGTAGACTGCCATAACTAAAAACAAAAAGTCAGCCTGTGCAGAATTACTTCCTTCTGGTCCAATTCCCAACAGGATCCAAATGGGGGTTAAAATTATCTGTATCCCTAATGACCTGTCCAGGAACCCCTCTATGTCTTTGATTTAAGTGTGAAGTTGTGGACAGGTGGCGAACATATGAACAATATTTGCATCAGAGGAATTACACATGCGGCAAGTTGTCCCCTCAGAGCCCCCCATTCAGCGATCCTAGCTGGCGTGTAGTAAAGTGAAAATAAGGTCTTATAATGCTGGGATTTCAGGGGAGCTGAACACAGGATAATGCGGGCCAGATCCAATGACTCCTTAAAGGCTTCAGGATCAGCCCCTATTTTCTCTATCCACTTACTGCTGTATTTAACCATGTCATCTGGCTTGCTACTTGCTAAAAACGCATATGCTGACCTGATCATGGACTCACCACCGCTAATTATGTTGTCCATAAAATCATTGCAATTATGCCCTGCTGGGCCCCCATGTTTATTACTCAAAAAGCTCCTAACCTGTAGATACTTAAAAAAATCTCTTCTGTCTATACTATACTTGCTTACAAAGTCCCCAAACTGCATTATTCCCTCATGATTCCTTAAGTCGCCTATCTGTCTAATTCCTTTACTCTCCCAAGCAGCCATTACTGAATCAGAAAAGATTTCTGGAGGAAAGGATTTATTATTATATAATTTAATATACCTGTTGTGTCTCCCCAGTCCCAACTTTTTCAAAAAGGCATTCCATATTTTAAGGGCAGTACTAATAGTCTTAGACTGATGCCTTCTAAAGTAGCCTAAGTCAGTGTAATATAAGAAACAATTTTCTGCCTCTTGCCCTAGCACTACTGCATATATTTCTGTGGACATACTTGTAATTTTCTGTAGCGGACCACCTCCTCCAATCAAACCCTGCATATATTGCAGTGCAGCCGCCAGATAATACAACCTAAAATCCGGCGCGCCCCAACCCCCTCTTTCTCTTGGTAAAGACATAAATCTATATGCCCTCCGACTTCTTCCATGAGCCCATATAAACCTATTTAAGGTGCCTTCCAGGATATTAAACCATTTGGCCTAAAAAAAAACGGGAATCGATCTAAATAAATAAAGAAACCTAGGTAAAATCATCATTTTCAAAACATTAGTACACCCCACCAAAGACAAATGCAAATTAATTATCCTTTCTAGATCTTTTTTAACTTTAGCCAGTAACGGAGCCATATTGATCTCAACCACAGTATCCAAGTTCGCGGAGATTAAGATCCCCAAATATGTTGCTGAGCTAACCACCCTGTTGTCAAAGCTCCTAGTGAAATGGTTCTTGACAATATGCGTCTTGGATTTATTTAAGCTATAACCCGAGACTTGGCCAAACAGATGAGCTTCTGTTTCCACCCCCCTGATAGCTGTGTCTGGGTCCGGGGTTAGTATAGCCACATCGTCAGCATAAGCTAAAGATTTGACTGTGTAACCATTCAGTTTGATTGGTGGAATCCCTTCATTTCTTTCTAGTCTTCGTAGCAGTGGCTCCAGATATAGTGCAAAAGCAGGGGGGATGACGGGCACCCTTGCCTCGTCCCCCTTAAAATCTTAACTGCCTCTGAGTGCCCCCTATTCACTCTAATCTTTGCGGTGGGATCATTATACAGGGCTTGAATAGCTATTATAAAACCTTCACCAATACCACTCCACCTCAGAACTGCCCATAGGAATTCCCAGGCGACCCTATCAAAGGCCTTTTCGGCGTCTAAAAAGAGTGCCGCGATAGGGTCGCCCAAGCCCCCTGCAGCATCGAACATGGTAACAACCATTCTAACATGCTGGGTTGTGCCCTTCCCAGGTATAAAGCCATGTTGTAATGAGCTTACCAGCTGTTCGATACTCCCTGTAAGCCTTTTTGCCAACATTTTGGAATATAATTTGACGTCTGAGTTCATCAGAGTAATAGGTCTGTATGAACCAGGAAGTGTTGCAGGTTTCCCTTTTTTTGCGATGACAATAATATCCGCACCGCCCCAGGTCTCTGGAGGTAACCCACCCCATTGTGTATGTAACATAATATCAAACATGTCAACCAGCAAAACATTTTGAAACACTTTATAAAATTAAACCGGGATTTGGTCAGGCCCAGCTGCTTTCCCTGAGGGGAGGCTACCCAGAGCTTCAGTAAGCTCCTCCAAACGCAGTGGGGCATCTAATATCTCCTTCTCCTCAGAAATCAACAAAGGGGCAGGAATATCGCTAAGATATCTATCTATCTCGTTCTGACTCATTGCATCACCCAGAGAGTATAAGTCATCAGAAAATTTCCTAAAAACTTCCCTTATCAGGTCTGGGTCTGTAACAGAAGCCCCCTGTAAATCTAGAATCTCCTTTATATCGGATGCAGCTGTACGCTGCCTGGTTCGCACCGCCAGGATGTGACCAACTCTCTCACTCAGTTCATACGCATCCTGCTTTTTAACCAAATAGTTCTCAGCTGCTTTCCTACTGAAACGTTCTATAGCGTCCCCTTTGAGGGCTATAATTTTAAGCAAGAAGGGCTCCAATGAGATATTCTGTCTTATCGCAGTGGCTAGTTTTTCTTCCTCTACAGTTAGCCTTTGTCGAATTTCTCCAATTTTATTTCTTTCCCTTTTTCGACTTGCTAACACATAACTCATCGTCTCCCCTCGTATACCAGCTTTGAAGCAGTCCCAAACCACCCCTGGAGATGCAAAGCCTCTATTTATATCCCAGAAAAACTTTATCCAAGCTTCCATATGTTTCTGATAAGCCCCATCTTTTAATAAAACACGTTCAAAAGTCCACTGTGTGTTCCTACTCTGAACCATAGGCAAATTGAGTGTTAACACCAGGGGGCTATGATCTGAGATGATCCTGGGTTGTTTTTCAAATTGCACACCCGAAATTAAAGAATTAGAAACTAAAAAATAATCCAATATAACCAGGATTTTATGCGGGCGGAAAAGAAAGTACTCCCATCCAGAAAAGGATGTTGCGTCACCCAAGGGTCAGCTAAAGAGTTGTTCTGAACCATATTGGCTAACGCATTGTATGTCTTTTTCATTCTCCCTACATATCTCCCCCCTGGTTGTGTAAAAGAGCTATCTGGATCATGAATGTTGAAGTCCCCACAGCATACAATGGGTTGTGGCCATTGGGCAAGTTCCGTATCCATAAACTGCTAAACATCAGGATCGTCATCGGTGGAACCATATATTGTAACTAAAGTAAACCTCACCCCCTTAAAACATATTTCCACTATAACCCACCTACCCCATTGATCCTCCTTTTTCCTATGGACCACAACATCTCTATGCCTCCCCAAAATTACCACCCCTCTAGTCCTAGTTCCTTGTTTGCTGGCTGCTAATACTGTAAACTCCAACTGATCCAAAATATATACCTGTGGTGCCTCAATATGAGTCTCCTGGAGAATGCCAGATCAAGATGGAGAGCTCTCAGCAGTCCCGCAACTTTCAATCTCTTATTAGAATCATTAAGACCACATAAATTAATTGAAGCAATCTTACAAGACATTAAGAAATTTCAAACATGTCTCTGCTCATAAACCATCCTACAACAGAAAAAGTATAAAGCATATGAAAACAACATACTGCATTCTTTATGCGTTGCCTGTGCTGCATATAGTGTAGCCAATACTCAGTGAAAATGTGTGTTATTACACTAGAAAAACCAACAGTTTTAATCGTTTTTAAAACCCCTACCCCCCTCCCTTGCCTTGCCCTCCCCTTCTAACTCCCCCCGCAACAGGCAAATAGGTCAGAAATGACCTATATATGACTGTTTCTGGGTTGCGTCAGTCGACCCCCTCCCCCATCATCACTCGCCATCTAGTAGCCCCCCACAAGAAAGACAAAAAGAGAAAAAAAAAGAAGAGAAAAAAAGAAATAGATGTCGGTGGAAATTCCCCCTCATCAACCGATGACCCTACTTGGCCCCACAAGCAACTTAATACTGCTACTTCACTACCCAACCAGCAATTCAATTCAAACTGATCCTTGTAGCTCCTTTTTTTAAATCTTCCAAATATTGCTGTGCCTTAACCTCTGATAAGAACATTCTGACTCTCCCTTTCGTAACTACTTTAAGTTTGGCAGAAAACAGTAGATAGGCCTCTGATCCCAGAGCCTGAAATTGCGAAATCATCTGCCTCAGCCTCCACCTTCTTTCAACTGTCACATGGCAAAAATCTGGCCTGGCAAAGAATGTGGTACCCTCAAAAGATCTCTTCCTATCAGGTCTTGCCTTGTCGATAATTTCTTGTCGTAAAAAAAAATTCCCTACGTATACTAGAATAGCTCTAGGAAAGGGTGCCTGGCCTCCTCCTTCTGCGCCATGAGCTTTCTTCTGCGTGAAAGGGAACCTATGAGCCCTCTGAATCTCCCTGTCCCACTGCCACTGGGACTCCGGGAAAGCACCCTCAAGTAGATTTATCACAAAACGTCTGACGTCTTGCCCTTCCAGCCCCTCAGCCAAAAGTCTGACATTGTTTCGCCTTTGACGATTTTCAAAATCCTCCATCTTCCACTGGAGATCTTCCGACATCTTTTCCTGCGTTGTTTTGAAGGATTGCCAGTTCCCAAGATCATCTTCAAGCCTGCCCGTTCTCTCCTCCACCTCTGTGACTCTCCCTATGAGGTCTTCATGAAGTTTATTCGTTTTCTTCAAAGCCAATTGAATTTTTTTAGAGTCCTGTCTTGCTTTCCGACTCACTGATCTGGCCTCCGCATGCATTTGCTTCAGCATGTTAAACAAGAGATCAAATAGGGCGCTGTACTTTGAAGAACCCGCTGAATCCTCTTCTTGGTATGTCTGAGAGGTTGCTGAATAATCCCAAAGAAGTCGCTTCTCTGTACCTCCCGGGGAACCTGCCAACCGTCTACTCGGTTTCACATTACTTTTCTTTTGGGTGGTATCATTACCCATATCAGTGCCTGAAGAACTAGAGCCCGACAGAACTTCCTCATCAGTGTCACCCTCTTCCTCTGAGGTCTCTTCACTAGGCTGCACTGAGTCAGAATCTTCATTTACAGAGTAAAACTGCTCCCCTTCCACTGAGCCGAGCTGTCCTTTTTTCACCATTTCATAAGTTCCTGAGCTCTCAACAGCACATAAATCTCTATTTACAAGGCTAACTGAACTCCCCCAAGTAGCCTTGGTGTTTTTTGATGCACGCAGCTCCTCCTCGAGCGACATAATGGCACTCATCATGTCCGCATTCCCAGTCTCACCTTTGAGTGTGCTCCCCACCAGCGCTGACATCGGGCCCCCTGAAATTGAATCAGGAGCTAATTCTTTCTGCTTCTGGGTCCGTCCTGGATCCTGGGAGCCTGCAACGCCGACTTCTCCGCACACCACGCTCTGACTGGGCTGTTGCTTAGCAACAACGGGGACGCGTTCGCTGCGTCTGCAGCGTCCTCGAGGACGCCTCCACCATCGCCCAGACCTCCAGGATTGTTGTCGCTGAGCCTACTTAGAATACCATCGCTTTGCCCCGCTAAGCGAGCGGAAAAGACTTCGGCAAAGTAGGCTGTCTAAATGGTGTTTCCTTGGATCTCCTTCTTTCCATCCTATCAGCCGATTTTCCTGGCATCGCTGAGTACATCTCAGCAGGGTTACTCAAATCAGCCCCGGAGATCAGGCTGGGTTTCCCCCGCTGCTCAGTCTTCTTTTTCAGTTGTGGGGCCACTGTTTTCCTAATTGCCCCTGGATTCTTAAGAGGAAGCGTGACTTCTTCAGCCGGGACATTCCTCCCTGCGCCCTCAATTATTTAAGATGGTTTGGTAAACGTGGTAATATCAAGCAGCTTCAGAGTGTACTTGCCCAAATCATATTTCAGTTGCAATTATTTAAAGTATTGGGAATTGATCAGTTTGTATTAGTGCTGCAGTTTGGGAAATAATAGCAGACCCCACCTCTGGACTCCTTATGGTTCCCAATTTTGATATAACTATCAGTTCCCAGCTAGGAAATCCCCTCAAATTGCCCACTTTCCATAGTGCAGTGGAGTTCCATAGGGTGTCTCTGGTGTGACTTTGGCTCACCACCCTGTTGCTTTCAAGGTTTTCTACCAAATCTTAACCACCATGTTTGTAGGAGAGTCTCTTTTGGATTTGGCGTGACCACCATAATGTTCCTTTGAGTATGTCCTAGTCTCCCTCACTCTCCTATACGTCTGTAACGACAGCTCTTGCTGCGTGGCAAACTCCAAGTTCTTTACAACTATCAACTGAGAGGCCTAATAAAGCTTTGAGCCTTGCCAATCCATTCCTTCCTGATAGGGATTTCTCATAAGTGTCTTAAGTGCTATTCTAGGTGGCCTACCGTTCCACAAGAGTATTCTAATTACTGCACCCAACTCACCAAGAAACTATTGCGTACCTCACAAGGAGTGTTTTTTAGCATAGAAAAGAACTTGAGGAAACTAATCATTTTGTACAGCCCTACCCGGGGACGATAACGTGAGGTTTCTCCAGCAGTCAACATTGATCTGATATCCATTTAGGATTCTACCCTGATTATGCTGCACAATGTATTTTACGTTAATGGTGACTTAGATACTGAGGTATCTAAACTCAGTTTGTGTCCATTGTAAGGGCAATCCCAAGTTTCCGGCTGTTTCTAGTTCATGAGAAAAAATCCCATTGATTTCAGTTCATTTAAATATATACCCAGGAATACTTTAAAAATATACATATGATGTCCAGTATTCTAGTGAGAGACCGTCCAGGGCCAGATAGGTAAATGAGATCGTCATCTGCAAAAAGGGACATAACATCCTTCCAGTCTGGTGTAACTCGGTTCTTAAATGAATTCCTTAATCCGACCATTGTTAAAAAACAGGGCAACAATAACATAGGTCTTATGGCTTAATATCTTTACCAGACTCTACTTGTAACATATTTTCACTCTGCTCTGCTCTAAGAGGAAGTGAGAAGACAAAACCTAATTCTATTTAGTACATGCTCGTTTCCACCTGGGACTCAACATTGTATTTTCACCTTGTGGTACGTCTACTGGAAGCAATGTATTGATGGAGATAGTATACAGGTTGCATTGCCTTTCATGCTCAGTTTCATAGGGGTAATCATTCCTGCTTGTCTGCCAAGCTCAGGGTGACTAGGATAAGTCCATTCTTGTTAGTTGTTAGCCCTGATTTGAGCTTTAATTACTATCAACTGGGCATGAGTTCACCCTTGCAACTTCGACAGAAGGATAGGCCCAGTTGTTATATGCAATGGTCTCAAGTATAGCCAGGACCTTGCTCTGTTATTGTTTGCCCTTTTCTTAGCTGATCCTCTTCTGCCACTATCACAAGCGCAATGATTCCCCCTCCTAGGGTTTTAGATAAGTATTTGGGAATTCTATTATATGCTGATGATTTAGTCCTTTCAGATTATCGACCACAGGGACTGCAGAAGCAAGGTGATGTTTTGCAGGATTATTGGGAAGATAATTACTCTATGGTTCAACTTGAAAAAACGTAGGCTTTGCCATATGGTGCCAGACGGTATTCAAATATTTGCACCTCAAAAGAGGCAAACCTGAAGTGCCTTACAGCATAAATACCTTGGAGTTCTATTTACGGATCACTTGTTTTGGAAGGAGCATGAGGACATGTTGATTAGGAGATTAGCAAGTGTTAACAGAGTATGCCACTTCAATCAGCAATTTGAAGGGAACTGCAGCACCTCTGTTAAAAGTGTGCAATCAAAAAGTGGTCCCAATTGCACTTTCAAGAGTCTTGAAGATTGGGCCGAAAAGAGCTTTGCAACTTCCACGGTACTCAGTAGTTGGAGGAAAACGGTTGGAGCTAGGGCAACAAAGTTTAAATTCCATATCTAAGGACTTGAGGTGAGAAAATCACGCAGGCTTAAGAGTAAGCATCTGAATATCTCCAAAAGTGAACACACAATTGGTTTCGGACAAAGTTGCTGATGCAGCTGCAAAAAAAGTGTGAGATGCCTTTGTTTTATCTATTAAGCTTTGTGCATAAGTGGAATTTGATTGAATGACAAAAGGTGAGTTCAACAGTTGAATTTGTTATATGTTTTTGTACATCCTTGTTGTGCAATGTAGATCAATGTAAAACTCAGCGTACAGCTGTCCCTTTTTCAAGCCACCCTCAAATCCAATAATATCTGCCCATTTGAAGAAGGATTCGTGGACTATTGTTTTCTTCCATGTGAGTGCCAACCACACAATAAAAAACGTTCTAGTCTACATTCGTCTTCTTGCTTCTTCCTTCCATAAGCCTGCACCTCTTATTTCACTCTTGCAGGCTCTATTTCATCTCTGCTACATTACTTTGAAATGTTTATCTATCTGTCCCTCCTTATTTCTCCATTTTCTGCCTTCTTATGTCTTGGATTTTGGTCAAAGTTTCATGATTAAAACTATGGGGCATATTACCAACAACTAGCGATAATTATCGCTATGTTGGCTTAGCGGCAATATTTTTATCGCCGAGCCGCGGCGATTTTTATCGCTTAGGAACCTTGCTATTATCAAGGTTTATCGGCCGAAATGCATGAATATCGCTCAAAAGTCAGCGATATTCATGCATTACCGAGCTAATGCTCTTAGCCATGTTATCCACCTACCATTGAATAACATGGCTAAGAACTGCTATGGGGCAGGTGTTAGCTTTTGGAGATATTCGCGCTTAGCGCGAATATCTCCAAAAGTTGGTAATAGGAGATAGCGATGTTAGCGACTGATTCCAATCGCTAACATCTTGGCACGCCCACTTTGCCTGTCATTAGTGATACATTTCACTGACATGCAAAGCGGGGCCCAAGATGGTCACTATCTCCTACTAGCTGTCGCTAACTGGTGTTAGCGACAGCTAGGTAATAGGGAGAAAATTTCTATTTCCGCTTTCTTGGCTTTTAAAGCCAAAAAAGCGGAGATAAACCCCCTTGATAATATGCCCCTTTATCCTGTTCACAATCACACCAACTACAACCACCAGCACAACTGGATTCCTTGGCCTACTATACCCTAGTAATGTACTAAACAAATGTGTTTTTACAATCATGATGCTAACCCTGATTATTATATTTTGATTTGCTTGCAAAATACTTGTACTGAATGGCAGAGAACGAGGTCGCCTTATTTTTAGGACCATCTCTTTTTCCCCTTTAATTTCAGGAGAAATATTTTGCTTTATTTATCAAAACCCCTGAATATCCCCACCGTTGCCAGAAGATCCAAGCTTCCTTTGTGTGTGTGTTTTTTTTTATTGAGGGGATACACATCATAATATCAAGCCATGTGTTACAAACAGCAACAAGCATGAGCAAAAAAACAAGATGAATTGAATTAGGCCGTTAATCATAATCTTGCTTCATTTCGAGATTTGGTTTGGCACTTGTCTACCTCGAGTTTTCCAACACTGAACCAAGTACATTTTACCATTATCTATTTAGCTGAACAAACATTGTATAAGCAAAGTCTCCCTTTTCAGCAAATTAAAGTTCAGACCTATGTGTCAAGAAAGACAATATGGTTCTTCTTAGCAAATTTAGTTAAGGTTTCATGTTTTTGTTTGACTTGGATGGGAGATGCTCCTTCTTAGTCCATACCCCACAGATGTGGAAATCATTACCTGCTGATCTGAGTGCCTTTCAAAACATGCTTAATTTCTAACAGAAAATGAACCTATTAACTTTTCAAGAACAATATGCAGAAAGGATCTGGTAATTCGAGCTCCGCATTGTACTTATTCCCTAGTCTGAGGGAAAAAACAAATAATGCATGGTAAGTAAGTACATTTTTGTTTGTTTAGCTAATTAAAACCTTAACAATTTGAGCACAGTTTCATATAGTACAATTAATTTTTGATAACCCCATTTTAAAATTATTGCAAGACATAGTGCATCCAGCTATCTTCTAAGATCAATAAAACGTGAAAATAAGCTTGATACGGGGTAGGTCGGATTAACATTTTAACCTATTGACCTGTGCCCAAAGGCATATCTTTGTTTTTAACAGGTGCCCTCAAAATCCTCTTTCTAAAGCCATTTAAACATTGAATGCTCTTCTAGTCAAGAATGTCTTGGTGACTTTCTTTGCTCTGGAGTGGTTCTTCATCTTTCTTTCTTGAAGTGTTTCCTGATGTGTTGTTCTCAACATGAGATCATGCAATTTTAATTATTTTATCAATCAGCTGCGAATTTGGCCGGTCCAAAGTTTGCATAGTTGCTGCTGTACAAGCCCTGGTCCCTTATGCTAGAATGTTTTTTTGCAATAAAGGGACACGTGTTTCTGTAAGTTTGGGCAAATGCAGATTAGATGAAGAAGTCCTCTTCGGTTCCACGCAGAGGGTACTATGAACCCGCTATAATTCCAATATAGTTTATGGGCAATTGATGGTAGATGACCAAAGCGGATTGCCATCAGGTGTTTTTTTTTATTCTTGTTGAAAAGGTGAGGCCTACATAGGTTGCCGGTTGAAGGTTTTTGCAATTTTCTATCACCATCAAACTATGAGATCTAAAACTGAAGGTATTTTTATCCAGTAGTATCGAATAAAATTTTGCAACTTTTTTTTAGTGTACATTTAAAAGTTTCAAATGAAATAGTCACGTTCCAGAGTTCCACAGAGTTGGTAATGCTTGCATTGAACAGATACTGGTTAAATGTCAATTTTTTACTTTTAGACCTCTTCCCAGAGAGCCTCGATGATTGGGCTATGAACCACCTTTTATTTTTATTTTATAACAGCACTTTATTGTCAAGTGCAATCAACCTACGGTTTCTTTAGTCAGGCCAAATTCTAGATGTACCTGCGCTGGTGGGCGGACGTAGGCAGTTGGAACACACGTTTATACATTGGAACAAGCAGCTTATTTAAAACTGCAGAATCTTTTCCGTACTGTAAGACACTCGCATAAGATATTGTGGGTAACATTTTGCCGCTATTACCATAATCAGTGGCTTTTATGATGTGCCACTTTTTTTGGGCCACTGTGGTAAATGTGAATAATAGTGCACTTGATGGTTGGGGAATGGCTGGGGAGACTCCCGCCTTCACTAGCCACAGGTGATCGGTGTTCCTCCCCCCAGCAATGGAGACTGCTGCTGAACAGTGAGCGCCCATTGAATGTCGCTGAAACACCAAAACATTGCAAGGGAGAACTCTGTTTTGGCGGTCTGCACTGCTGTAATTCATCATCCCTCGCGCTTTAAATCACTTTCGGCGTGCAGACCCACAGACCTCAATTAAAGAGAAAATGTGTGGAGTGGTATGGCGCACTGAAATATAGCCGCTAACACAATCCCGGCTGAATCAGGAAAGGCGGGGCCAACATTGGCCCGCCGCAGTTATGGTGGGGCGCACCGGCCCCCACCCGCCCCGGGTCCCCTGGTGACCTGGAAGTGATTGAGTCACTTCCGGGTCACGAAGGGAACAAAGGCCAGGCCGGTTAGATCCGGCCTGGCCAACGAAGGATTAACCACATGCGTGCGGGGGTTATTTTTGCACTGAGCTGCTTTTTTCCAAAAGCCGCGTTACATGACGAGCTCAGCTCGTCATCCGCACACGACCACCGTGGCTGATGACGAGCTGAGCTCGTCATCAGCATCGAAGGGGTTAAAAGGCTGGGAGCACGAGAGTCTGCCTCTTTGACTCCTGCACACCACGGACTGCCCTTCCAGCCTCTAGGAGGCTGTAGTTATTTTCTGTTTTTTGTTTTCCAGGGATTGGCGTTGAGATCGGATCAGCATCCATTACTTAGGTCTCGGAGGTCGGCGGCCTTGCGTTGGGGGCTTTTAATATCTTCTTTGTTTTGCAGGCTGAGAGGGGCGCGCAGGAGAGGCTCTGGTGGTTTGCGACTGGAGCGGTATTCGAAACTCGTGAATTGACGAGCGCATTTTTCTGTGTGTGCTGACACCGGTGGATTGCATCCAAAAGCTCCGCTGTGTGGGCAGCTTCATAGGCATCAAACAGCCTTCGTCCCAATGGTCTCCTGAGGCGCAGCGCGTTACCCTGCTGGAAGCTGTTTTCTCCGGGTGGACCGGGTAGCAGGGATCGGAGTGTAAGTATTCCCGCTGCAGGATTAGGTGTGTTGCGTGAAATGATTTGTTGGGCATTGCTGGGCTTGTCTGGCAGTGGGGCGCAGGGACGGCGGACAGTCAATAAGTTCTCCGGGCAGGTTGAGGTTTGTTCGCTCTACTTGTGGTAGTGGTCGTCGGGTGGATAGGGAATATTCCTGTGCCCGCCGTGTTTCTTCTTATGCGGAGCTTGTTCACAAATGTGTTCATAATGCACGCATGCTGTTGGCAAACGCATGCATGCTTTTTAAGGAATTCCACCTCAGATCCAATATACAGTGTAATCGCCACAGGAACCGGCATGCCCCTCAGATGTTGCAGTTTTAACCGCTTGGGGAACGTCCCGAAATTGGTTCATGGTAGGAGTTGTGGTAGCGGAGATCGGCTCCAATTTTGTGCGTCTCACATTCGTGTTTTCTCCTTTTAGGGACTTGTAAAATGGGTGAAATTTTAAAACCATAATGTGATACATATCCCTTGAGCATAGCAGCACTTCGTTAGGGAGTCTGTGATCATTGTTCTCTAATCTGTTAGCCCGAACTTAAATAGTGCCTTTAGATACATTATCGCTTCCATACATTGGTGCCGGGCTCCCTGACTCGAGATGGATGGTCAGGAAGTCACGCACTAGACTGTGGGTACTCATAGTACGGCCCGTGGGCTGTCAGCGGCCCGGCAAGCCTTCCCTGGTGGCCCGCGGACCTTGCAGACATGTAGCCGTGTTTAAAAAAAAATGTTTTTACAGTGTCAGCAAACACCCCTGCGGCAGCGCGACTCAGACAGCTGCTCTGTGGGGGCCGGGCAATTCCCTTCGTAGTAAGAGTGGGGCTGCAGGGGGGCCAAGAGGTGACAAAGCTTCATTAACATACGAATGGTCATTTGAAGACCTGTGAAGTGCTCCGGTGAGGCCGTGTTTGTGTGTGTTCCTGCCCAGAAGCTGTCTCAGCCTGGGCACACACGGGCAAGGTGGAAGGAGGGAGACAGGGAGGGAAACGGAGGGTGAGAGACAGGGAGGGAGAGGGAGGGAAGGAGAGTGAGGGCGAGGGAGAGTGAGGGCGAGGGAGAGTGAGGGCAGGAGAGTGATGGCAGGAGAGTGATGGCAGGAGAGTAAGGGCGAGGAAAGGAGAGAGTGAGGGAAGGAGAGAGTCAGGGAAGGAGAGAGTGAGGGAAGGAGAGAGTGAGGGAAGGAGAGTGAAGGAGGGAGAGGGAAGGAGAGTGAGGGAAGGAGAGTGAGGGAAGGAGAGTGAGTGAAGGAGAGTGAGTGAGCCGGCCAAGAGTGAGGGAGCCCGCTAAGAGTGAGGGAGGGAGACAGAGTGAGGGAGGGAGACAGAGTGAGGGAGGGAGAGGGAGACTGAGGGAAGGAGAGAGGGAGACATAGGGAAGGAAGGAGAGAGGGTGACAGAGGGAAACTGAGGGAGAGAGAAACTGAGGGAGAGGGAAACTGAGGGAGAGGGAAACAGAGTGAGGGAGAGGGAAACAGAGTGAGGGAGAGGGAAACTGAGGGAGAGGGAAACTGAGGGAGAGGGAAACAGAGTGAGGGAGACAGAGATGGAGAGGGAGACAGAGATGGAGAGGGAGACATAGAGAGTGAGACAGAGATGGAGAGGGAGACAGAGATGGAGAGGGAGACATAGAGAGTGAGACATTCAGAGTGAGTGAGACAGAGGGAGATAGGGAGTGAGACAGTCGGAGTGAGTGAGACAGAGGGAGAGAGGGAGTGAGACAGTCGGAGTGAGTGAGAGAGGGAGTGAGCGAGACAGAGGGAGAGAGGGAGTGAGACAGAGGGAGAGAGGGATTGAGACAGAGGGAGAGAGGGTGTGAGACAGTCAGAGTGAGGGAGACAGATGGAGACAGAGGGACAGAGGGAGAGAGAGGGAGGGAGGCAGTGAGAGAGGGAGAGAGAGGGAGGGAGAGAGAGGGAGGGAGAGAGATTGAGGGAGAGAGAGAAAGACAGAGAGAGAGAGAGAGAGAGAGAGAGAGAGAGATGTGTGTATGACGGGTCTGGTGGCTCAGTGTACGAAGGCGTCCGCTGCAGGGACCTTTGATCAACCTCATGGTCACAGTTTTTTTGTTGTTGCTCTAGCCCCGCCCTCTCCCCCACTGACCCCTCCCCCACTGGTGCGGCCCTCGGACATAAACCACACTGTAAATTTGGCCCCCGAGAGAAAGTTTGTGAGTACCCATGCACTAGACAATGACTAATCTATGGGCCAGTTCTTACTCAGAGCAGGCGTTTTTGCACAGACACCTCATATTTTGCATCGGCATTTGGGACAACCCACCGCTGCTGACATTGTTTTTGTATAATTATAGTAAGAACACGACACAAGGTTTCTTTAATTTTCTTGGAAATGCAAAATACATCAGTAAGGAAGCAAGAACACGACCCAAGATCTCTTTAATGTTGTTTGAAATGCGATATACATCCGCACGCAGTCCTCTGTTTTCAAGCCATTCATGCTTACAGCGTTGGTAGTATGAAACAAGCCTTTTAAAGGTATAATGCTGATGATTAGACCATAGGCATACATGAAATGCAGAATGCCGTGGAATATGCTCCCCATAACTGTATAGCTGGTCAAGGGTTCGAATCTTCCACAGTGGACGGGCCCTACCGTTCATGCTCTGATTTACTGTGACCCAGAGCGTTGTTGCAGTGCAGGTGACGTACTCTATTGAAAACACAGACAGACAAGAAGGGGGGGTGCTGTTTAACCTTAAACTAATGACGCTTCAGACGGAGCATAAGCAGTCTGGCGTAGGGTGGGTGATAGCATGCAAAAGCATAGCATCGGCTGGTGCAGGTTGCAAGGAACATGGCCATAGCATGGGCACAGTAAGGGTTGAAACCTTTGCTACATATTATGTATGGCATCCCCATCTATTCAATCGCCAAGTTGTGATGCACAACAGCCCACTCAAGTTACTTTAGGTGACCACATCTTCATAAAAACGAGTTTGGGAGGGGCGCAAGAATTACAAATAAGGTTCTGCTCTCTTTTTCGGTGACGTTAGGACAATATGTTTAGTCAAAGAATATCCTAGAAAGGGCTACATTGGTTCCACTCCTTTCGTCGCTAGTGGTATAATCGGTTGTTTATTATGATTAACATGCTTTGCAAAGTACACAGTTATCAGTTTCAGGATCGTAGCACCCCGTCAGTATAAAGCAAGTTATGCCATGTGATGTGGGCAGGTCTTTGTTTACGGTTCTGCTAAATTCAACCACCCATGGCAACGGCGCAGGTAGGCCCGCAAGGGTAGGAGTTGCTACGCACTGCGGTAGCAGGCAATTTTTGTTATTAAAAAGTGATTTCCTATTGAAGTGTGCAGCTCAGATCAGCATTTCCTCCTTTAGGGTGACAGCATTTTGCCACAGATAGAAAGCATATCATGGGGTAGGGGCGGGGGTTCTGGGTAACACACCCGTAACAGTGAACATTTCCTGACGGTGTCTCCTCGCTGATGATTAGCAGAGCGGCACAGGTTTTCACCCTGCAGGGATCGCTACACTTTGCCCTACAAGCACTTTAAGAGCATGTATTCCAGGGTATTTACGAGCATGTTTTCAGGGCACAGTCGGAACACACAACATATGAAAAAGTTACACCACCTCAGACTCAAAGTTAAGGTGCGAAGTGGAATTTGCAGTCCCAGCAGTTTCCCAGTACCTAGATTTGTCTTTACCAGGGTATTCAATCAATGGGAATAACACACATAACAGTAAGGGTTTTTTTTAGTTTTAATTATGGGCTTGGAAAATCAGTGGCGTGTAAAAGACTCTTATCTCATTCATGATTATGGGGAGACCAAAACGCTACGCTCATCAAGGCACCTGAGGTGAGCAAATTTACTGTGCCGCGGATGTTGAGAGTGCTCTATACGGGAGCTGATTTCCACCGAAACTTGAGAACTACCCAGAGTTCTCTGCTTCTTATTTGTATAATTTATGCAGCACTTTATTTCTGAACGGGGGTTGTTCAGACTTAAACTGGGTGCTTCCTTGTGTAGAGACAGAGCTATACCTATCTTGAAAATAGTCAATCAAAAATTACATGCAAGTACGCTTATACGTTACCACAAAGTTCAAAGAATCCCCCGAGGGCTACATATTTCGCTCAAATCCACATTGTGCAAAAACAATACAAAATTCACAGAAAGATGGCAGGCAATATTAAATAAGTGTTCTCTAGACCTTATACTTTTGATTGTAGAAGAACTGGCCAAATTATTTGAGGATCTAACAAAAGAAACACAACAATTAAAACAAGACCTAAGTAACATGCTGACAACTGAGGAAATGGAAGAAATGTTAAATGATATCACAAAACAACTCGAGACATACACAAAGGACATAAATGAAGGAAAAATCAGAAAATTCAAACGGGATACGCTTGATTACAAGCTTGGAGAAGTTTATAATTGGGCCGATATATACGCAAGGAGAAGACAACAAACATCCACTTCCAATAGACCATCAGACGAAACATCATCGGATGACTCTCAATCTAGGAGACAACCACCAAGGTTCAAACCTACTACTACCACAACAAAAACAACACAAGAGCAACCAACTACATCTAGTGGCACAAACAACACCGGGAATATTTTTTTAGAGAGAGGCCAAAAATCATCCGAGGAACCGGGAGGGGCAAAAGGTCAAGTAACAGAGGACTCAATTTCAAAAAACACCAGGAGTCAAAAACATTAGTTATCAACCTTTCTAAACAACAAATGTCTCGTTCAGAAACAAACGTTTTACAAAAGAGGAACCATGTTTGTATCTACATTTCATTCTAAACTTCTGGATACACAAGTATGTATTCATAAATTCATGAGAAGATTACGATTGCAACACTTCTTTAGTAATGTCATTCCTATAACAGAAGAACCACCAAAAGATACCTTGAAGGGACTCAGAAACAAAAGTAAATTCATCCCCCCAGTGAGTCATAAGGTCCTGGATGCATTTGAGAAAGTCATCAGTAAGGAGGTAGAGAAAATTTATAAACAGCCAAAGCCAAAATTCGCCAACCTTTCCAACAAAGAACAAAACATTCTTAAAAAATTGGCGGAAGACTCAGAGATTACCATACGTCAAGCAGATAAGGGGAGAGCCCTTGTTATTTTGGATACGGATTTTTACAACAACCAAGTAAAGGAACACGTCAATGATCCAAACACCTATTACATAATAGAGAGAGATCCAACCAAAGAATTCGTAGAGATACTTTCTACCTTCATAAACAAAACAATTGATTGGGTATAATTGGACCAAAGGAGAAACAATATCTTATCAAATCAAATCCATCAGTACCATATATTTATATGATACCAAAAGTACATAAACATCCTACCCATCCTCCCTGTAGACCAATAGTATCCACTGGTTATTCCATTCACGAACCAATTGGCAAGTACATCGACAGACACTTACAGCCATTAGTACAATCAATGACTACATACATTAAGGACACAACCCACTTTTTAACCATACTTGAGGACCAACAGACACAATTCACTAGCGACATGTTACTCTGTACTATCGATGTACAGGCATTATACACTTCAATTCCCCATAATTTAGGATTAGATGCAACTGCATCATTTCTAAAGTTGTCAGAGATGGAAGAAGGATTGAAGGTATTCATCATGGAGCTCCTAAATTTCACATTATACCACAGCTATTTCTCATGGCAAGAGTCATTTTACATCCAAAGATCTGGTACTTCAATGGGCAATTGTGCCGCACCTGTCTACGCGAATCTTTTCATGTACAGATTTGAATTGGATAACATTTTAAGCAAAGAACAGTGGTCTAAAAATCTCATAACATACAAGAGATACATTGACGACATCTTCGTCTTGTGGAAGGGAACACGGATGGAGTTAGAGCAAGCCATCGAAGATTTGAATCATGTAAATGATCGGATTAAATTCACTCATTTTATCCAAACAGACAAATTACAATTTCTGGACGTGTTAATCCAAAAGACACAAAACAAACCTGAAACCAGTGTTTTCACCAAAAGTACTGACAGAAATAATTTATTACACTTTTCAAGTTTTCATCAACATTCCTTAAAAAGACACCTAGTGTATTCACAATTATTGAGAATAAAAAGGATCTCTTCCACGAAGGAGTCATTGGAAAAAAGCACACAAATCTGCATTGACAAATTTCAAAAGCGAGGATATCCAATGGGGATTCTAGAAGAAGCAAAAACCAAAATGATGAAAATAAACAGATGATTGTTGTTACAGGTTCAACCCAAAAAATCAGATGAGGACAGAATGGTATTTGTTTCCAAATACTCAACTGAAAGTGAAAAAATCAAGAGAATCATACTGAGAAATTGGTCATTACTGACATTGGAGAAAGATTTCAATAACATTTTTCAGTATAACCCCAGATTAGCATTCCAAAGATCCCTAAACATCAAGGAAATGTTGAACAAGAAAACGCAAGTTCAAACAGACAAATACAAAGGCACTTTACCGTGCCACAATTGTGGAAATTGTAACGCTATATAAGAGGCAATGAAATCAAACATTCTAGCCAAGGATTTTCCATCAAATTACGCGTGACTGGAACTTGTGATAGTCGAAACGTAATTTACCTGATTAAATGCCCATGTGGTTTAGCTTACGTCGGGAAAACGGAACGCAAAATAAAGACACGCATCATTGAACATAAAAGTAATATTCGAACCAAGAATGTAAAATCTCCATTGGCATCTCACTTCAACAATTTCAATCATTCTCCTAGTCAGGTGTGATTTCTTATTTTGGAAACTGTACCGGTATTACCAGGAAGAGACAATACTCAATATCTATTACGCAGAGAAGTTTTCTGGATTACCCATCTGAACACAGCACAACCGAAGGGTCTCAATGGTCGTATTGATTTGAATTGCTTTCTGTAAATCGAATAATGAACTGGATTGAATGGTTTTTCATAGGATTGTATGAACAATTGTGAACACAGTCACATTTTATGACGTTTTGAACATCTCTCGTATACCCTTCAGCCTATATCAACTTTAAATAACATCTGTACTGAGAGTGTTTTTGAACTGCTTATTAATTGTTTACTAAATGACTATGTGTATTTGACATACGAGGAACATTTATACAAATAACACAGGCTTCAGGCACATTTTTTTAAAAGAAACTACACGTGTTCATTTTTTCTGCAGTATCGCTCGTCTATCATTTTTTAGGTAACTTTTCAACAAGGGTTTACTCGAGTTCGCTCGAGTTTATCCGATTTCTGAAGTGACGTATCGACACATAGTATATCTTTCATGTTTACCCTAACTTCCATACGTCACACCATCCATTCGGAACCTCGCACATCACTTCCGGGTCAGGAGCGTTAAGACCCGGCACCCTCGAAAACTCCGTATATCACTTTTCCGGAGTAGCGGCACAGTGATTTGTGCTGCCGCCCGATAAAACCGGCCGACCTTGGTAAGTGCAATCTCGTCTTTGACGATACTTGCTGAGAATGCCGTTTTCGATTAATTCGAGTCCACACGGTTTGAAACCGACATTCAGCTACAGCTGGGCTCTTTCTCATTTTAGAATGCGGTCTGTGAACCCGGACAACACTGCAAACCTCTTTTGACCTGGCACAGGCTTTTTAAATACCAGGTATGTTTGTAATCACCATATCGGTAATCTTTATCATGGTATATAAACTTGAACGCAGCAAACTAAGGTTGCGATAAACATTTTTTTCAGGTCAAACTCGTGTTTTCAAATCTATCCAAATTGGCAATATCAAGTGTTTTTTCTAAGACTGGACAGTTTTAGAAGGTATGACCCATAATTTATCAAATGATGAAATGCAGTGTTTTTTAAGAATGGAGGTTAAAATGTACATACAATAATTGTGTACTCGTTTTTCTAGTTTAAATCACATGAATTCATAAAAGGGTACGGGTGATTCAATACATTATATTACGTGCCATGAAGTTTCTTGCACTACAATTCAGAAGGACTTAAAAAGGGATTTAAGGTTTTTCGCGAATGTACTTCATTTTGAAAATTAAATCAAGTGTAGATATGTTAATGAATATATGACAGTTGTGTTTATTTTCCTTGACAGTGAATTAATTCCCCTGACGAAGGGCATAATGCCCGAATTGCATTGGGCCAAGTATAATTTGGATATTTGAACAAGAATGACATTGTGAAAAATAACGATGAAAATCAATTAAATTGAATGTTTCAATAAAACTTTATTTGAAAGTACAAAGTACAAAGGAAATTTCATTGTGCAGTGTGCATCTGAGGACGCCATTCCCAACTGGAATACCGCTACTATGTCTAATGAGAGTGAAACATATGTCAGGGGTTGCTTTTAATCATGTCAGGTTGGCTTGGGTGGTATTTTACCAAAAGCCAACGCTGTAATGTTGTGCTTGGAGTGGTAAAAGGCTTTGGGCCAATTTTGCAGCTCGGCGTGGATAGCACTGTGCTAATCCTATGCTTCAAGACTTTGCTGCTGAACTTGTAAAAGACTGTGTCCCTTACAATCTTATATCCTATGCCTAAAGACTTTGATAAAAAAGCAGACATTGGAAGTGATGTTATGGGTTTTCAACATCATGTATTATTCAACTATGCTGGATTTCACAACGCTTCGAGTCCCTTAGCTTCAGGTCAACCAGTCCTGAAAAGAGTGGAAGCACTATTACATTAATTGCAAGCGCTCTCTCATTTGGAAGTATAACGTCAATGTTACTCATGTAAGTTAATGGTACTGGACTTAGCGGCGGGGGGAATCTTTCATAAGGGATTGAAAGAGCTCCAATTTATACTCCATACGTTCCTTAAGTAACCATGTACACTCTATTGATTCATTGTAGATACGGCATGTGCCCTCGGTGGAAATTGTAACAGTAACGAGGTTTACGTTTTTTTCCGGAGCTATAAGGGGGGGTGCCATGGCCTGTAAGCCAAATGCTGGTAGTGGGCTTGCACCACCGGTAGGGCCACCTGCAGCGGTGTACCTGTGAAATTGGTTTTCAGACCAATCACTGTAGGGTCAGCTCATGTAGTTAGTGAATTGCCAAATATGGCCCAAATCTTCTTTTCTTTGCACGTAGGGTACCTCTGGGGCGGGCTCCAGGTTTCAACAAGGGGTCGGTACTTACTGAGGGAGGTATGCTTAGCATGTTACAACAATTTCTTTACATGGCGGGTAGGTCAGCCCAACTTGGCTATGGCCTCGGGGGGGGGTCACTCAGGTATACTCTCAACACAAACGTCAAAACAGTACACCCCAGGCCCTGTTGTCATATCTTCAGGGGTATCCCTGAACGCAGTTGCTGGGGTACATTGGAATGCAGGGCCTGTGTCTTAAGCCCTATGCACCAAGTGGTGGTACACGTAAGCTTTTGGGGGGGTGTCATGTCACACAGATACGCTCATACACGTATGTGTTGACAGACTTCAGGAATGCCAATAGCATCGGCCTGGTAAGAAATGTGCTGGGCTGCAGCATACCTTTTAGTAACCATGAATGCGCTATTTCACTGCACTTCACACTGTGTACTGTCCTGAAGTAATCATGGAGGGGGCTATTGCATTCACTGTAGACTTCAGGTCTATTTTTTAATGAAGATCATACTACCAGGCACCCTCACTGTAACACTAATTTAAATGCTCCGCATATGACACAAACTGATGCTATGCTAAACACTCGCAGTTGCAAGTTTCAATGGGAAGGCACCTGGTGCTAACCCTAGCTAAGGCTTAGCATGCAACAGCAATGTAATACGGGCAGGTGTACTGGATCTTTCGTCAGGAAGCCAGAAACACTAATCGTTTGTGTTTGTTTTTTATTTATGTATGACTGGATCCATACAACTGCAAGAGGTGGAAAGCCAAGGGGACCTGTACACTCGGAACGGGAGAGTCAAGCAAAGGCGTCAAGTGTGATGGGCGGTCAATTCAACGGTTTAAGCGGTGCCAGCATGAGAAGGTGCTACCCATGCATTATAGTTGAAGTGTGTAATTTTCAACCATTTGTGTTGCCAGTTGTGGGAAATGGGCAGTGCACTGCATTACAGGTGCATACCGTCACAGCTTGACCAGGAGCACAAGTATTACGGAGGAGGCGTCACAACAACACCCTTGTTGTGAAACGGTTACTGCTATGACGGCGCCTGTGCTCGCGGGTGCCTTCATAATTGTCAATGCGTGGTGTTAGGAGGCTCCGTAGTAGGAAGGTAGGCTTACCAGGACTTAGCCTTACAATAGTACAGTTGCACCAACAACGATTAGCATTGACAGGGGAGGCGTGAATATCCGGTGCACCATGATGCTGATGACGGGGGCCAGGTAGTGGCTCCAAGAGGGGGTGTCAAGTTCCTATGAGTAGGCTAGCCCCAGCTGTATGATACTGCAACTTGAGAAGGATTGGGTGGTCAGGAGCACTGAAGCAGGTTGGTTTTACACGTCTAGGGCCAAGATACGCCCCGTCACAGCGACTCCAGGGATTCCAAAGATGGTGTCTGTCCATCCAGAGTAGGGAATGAAACCTTCAGACAGATCATTAGGCCCAGTTAGTGGTGTATGGTGAGGCGACCTGTTGGTGCACCAGGGTACACCCAGACATTCCAGAGCCTCCAAGGGGAGGAAGTAAGTCTGTGAGGCTATTGGGCCATTGGAAACATACCTAGTAACAAACTCCTGAGGTTAGCTAAGGATTGACACTTACCGACTATAGCACAGGGGTGGATATGTGGGGAACCGTGCTTCTTAAGAAGACGATGTCCATTGTTCACACCGGGGGATGAAGCAGTCGCAGGGGATCTTCTTGCCTTGTTAGGCGCGTATCGGGACATGGAATGACCTTGCAGTGAGTTGGTAGGGCCTTATAGTTGGGCTGAAAAATATAATGGCTTGGCTAGGGGAGTTTTTGAGGCAGGGCATGGCCTTTCAGTGTAGGAGGGTGGGGGGGCCCAGATAGTCGGTCAACTACGCTGACCTGTGGCAGTAAGGTCATGATTGGTGAGCAGTTAATTTAAGGTCCTTAGGGGGCGGTGCCATTCTCCAATGGGGTCGCCCAAAGGGAGGGACAAGTGGTCTCTCCTAGAACTCCAGGGGCAGTTACAGCCGGTTGGCTTCATGGGCGCGGGGGAGGGGAGAGTCACGCTCTCTTTAGGCTGGTTAGCCACCCCGCACGTGCACAATGATGCCAGTAAACAGCGCAGAGATGCAAGGGCCCCCTTTAATAGAGTTAATAGAGCGTACAGGGTAACCGGGGGCCTAAGTACCCTCACTGTAAGCGGGCCCTCTGCGCATACACACTTCGACGGAAGGGCGTGGTTAATAGGGCGTACTGGGGTAACTGGGGAGGGGGTGTACCCCCACGGTAAAAGAGCCCTCTGAGCATGCATGCTCTGACAGGAGGGCGTGGTTTAGTGATAAGGATCAGACACCAATTATTGACCTTGCCGTAGGCCCAAATAGGTACGCAGAAAATAAATATTGTATGTGATTGAGATGTTAGTCTCGGATAGGAAATACCTTGTACTAGAAGTATGTTAAGGTTAGCCATCTGATATCTGTATAAATCAATTGTAATGTTTTCTGCGTAATTGTGTAAATATTGTTTATTTCAATTTTGATTTATTTTGTATATTTTAATAAATATGGCCGGGGGGTCGAAAGACCGCCCGCCTTCCAAAGAAATCCCTCTAATGTCCTTTTAATAATGTTGGTTACCGGAAGGGTGGCGGTCCTCCGGCAGTCCCTGGCCATATCTGCTGGCGCTGGGAGCTCAGGGCATTAAAAATCCCATAAACTCCATGACGATTATGAATGGGTTCAAAGCACGGAACTGGCTGATGGAAGGCTGAGCACGAGGAATCAGTGAGGGGAGTTGCTGAGCAGCTGTGGAGGCCTATCGTAGCCAGCAGGAGCCTAATCAGAGTGGCGAGGTGGCAATATGACATCTGGTGTTTGGAGAGTGGGCTAAAATATGGAACTGGTATGGAATTCCGGCAGCTGGTAGCAGGTATGTTTGAAGAGGAAAATAAAACCTGAAAATCAATGCCATTGCTGTCAGCAGAGAAAGCTTGTGCTTAGTTTGTTTCAACAGCATATCCTCTCTATTGCTCATAGTTAACAGTTACCTGTTGCCGCAACACAGTTAAGCTGTCGCTCTGAAGTCCGGGAGGTAAGAGCGAGCTGAAGGCTGCACAGTTTTTGAAGTACTGCGGTGCAAAACAAGGCGAGGCAGCGAGCTGTCTTAATGGTGTGAGTCATTGAACCCCTGACGCTGAAATGGGAAGCCGGTAGGAGCCAATTGAAACATCGAGGGGAGCCGAGGCCTAAAGGCGACACTGCTGTGAGATCAAGTGCTAGGCTAAATCAACGAAACTGGCAAAATAATTACGGTAGCCAGCAGCAGATTGGCTCAAAACAATGAAATTAGGAAAATTGGTATTGGTAGCTGTATATCTCAGCTATAATTAACAATAACTTTAATGCTTTCAGTATTGGAAAAAAAAGTGAGGCTAGCCTGTTGAAATTCATAAATTGATTACTGGAGGAACCTAAGACTTTGGATATCTGGCACGCAGTCCCAGGATTTAAAGAATCTATGCCAGGGATAAAAAAAGGAGGACCTGAAGAACAACAAAGATTTTCCACTATTTACGAAAAAAGGCATTCAGCCTACAGCCGCTCAAGGTGTGCTACACCTAAATACAGTCCTGGCAGTAACATCAGAAGAAGAAGCAGCAATTAATTCTTTGGATATGTTACTCGTTTCTCCACCTCCCCGGTCCCAGTTTCAGTACACTAAGCAACAATTTTATTAGAGGAAGGACGTCCGGCGAATTGCCAGGCGAGCCCACTGGCCCTTTCGGTTCAGCCTTTGCTCCATGATCAATCTTCCTCTGTCTAGAATATCTTAAAACAACAGTTAACAAGCTCTCTGCAGTCTCAGTAAACATCCCAGGAAACATCTTGAGCACTAATGGAGAGGGGCCCGGAACTTCTAAGCCAAATACCCAGTTTAGAGATTAAAAGTTCACAAGATGACTCTGACTTTCTAACTAGCGGCGCCAATACGCAACAACCTCTAAATTAAAACTTTACTTAATCTTATTCTGGATGAGATCAGGGACATGAAAAAATCTCACGAGAATGAGATAGCTGCTTTTCGTCTTCGTCTGGAAAAAATTGAAGAATCAGCCACAGGTATTCTCGCAAGATTCCAAGAAGCTGTATCAAGGGTATCCCACATGGAGGATCAGATGAGTTCTATGATCCAGAAAATTAACTCGGCAACGGAAGACAAAATTATCCTTGAGAACAAGCTTTAAGAATTGGAAAACCATTCACACCGTTCAAATCATTCAGATTGTTGAACTGCCCGAGGGGAGTGAGGGAGCTAAAACTCTCCTTTGGGTCGAATCATTCATTAAGCATAAAGTACTTCCAGATTTCCCTGGAGACTTAACACTGACTAGGGCACATCGGGTTCCTGTTCACCCCATTCTTAATTCTAAGTTCCCTCGTACAATTCTGACCAACTTTGCTGATTATAGAGTGAAAGAGAACATTTTGACTAAAGCAATTATGCAGAGACAGTTCTCTATCAACAATGGGACTAAATGTCAGATTTTTCCAAATATGTCTGAGGTGGCGGCTAGCAGACGTAAAGAATTTGAGAAGCTATTATATCTATTTAAAGCACAGGGGCCTCAGGCATCCATTGCTCAGCAATCTAACCTTAGAGTGTTGGCTAGTGCGAAATTTCATATGTTTTCGTGCATTGAGGAAGCACAAGATCTATTGAAAGAGATTTCCACTGTAAAATGAATTCGCGGGTGCTACTGATTATTTACGCCATAATTGTATGGTCCTCACTGCTGTGTGGGGGGTAGATCAGCTAGGGTGCAGGGACAAGGGCACCCCATAAATGTAGAAGGGGGGCAGAGATGTGGTTTGCAGGGCATGAGGGTATTACCACATCCTTGGGAGGGGCTCTTGGGGTTGGGGTTAAGGGTGTGTTGGGTGGTATGCTAGAGGGGGTAGGCATTGAAAAAAATTAACAAGAAAGATATAAAGTTTTAGAATTGATTTGCAGGGGATAAGGAAATTCCAGGGATTGATCACGGGGTGAAACAATGGGGAATGTAAGTTTGAAAATCTGGGAAAATATTTGGGAGGTCAAACAAGACGAAACCAAAAATGCAGAATATGAAAATTGCCACATGTAATGTTACTGGATTACTTAACCCACAGAAAAGTGCTGCCCTTCTAAACTGGATAACTTCCCTTTCTCTGCAGATTATATTCTTACAAGAAATACATCTCAGGACTGAGACCCCAAAGATATCACTTCCTAAGATGTATCTGCAGGCATATTTTTCATCTGCCAATTTAGCTGTTCAAGGGGTAAGGAGCTTATTATCTAACACCCTTGATTGGCAGGTTAAAGATGTTCAACGAGATGGGAAAGGTACATGGCTCTGGGTGAAAGTAAAGCTGCAGGAAAAAGTCCTGAATCTGGGTAATTATTACGGCCCTATTGAGGATGATACTGTAGCACTCAACCAAATCTATCAATTATCAGTACGAATGGAAGGAATAATAATTTTGAGTTGTGACTCTAAATTTATCCAGAATTTGGCACTTGATACATCAAACAAGGCGAAGCACCAACTAAAGCCTAAAACCGCAAAATTAATAAACAGGCTCTCAAAAGACTTTTCATTAATAGATCCTTGGAGACTAGGACATCCTGGTCTCTTGCACTTTACCTGTTATTCAGCAAGATTTAGATCAGCTTCCTGATTGGATTATTTTCTAGTAGAGAAACTAGTTGCCAATGGCCTGGTAGAAATACTGGCCTATTCTTTTTCAGATCATTCGCTAGTTTGGAAGCCCTACAAAAGTTTGATAAATCCTTACTACAAGATATTACTTGGTTGATAGAAACCATAGGGTTTATCAAGGAGTTTTTCTAGCTAAATTTAAATATGGCCCTTCTGTTTACAGTTTGGGAGGCATTCAAAGCTAACTTCAGAGGCCAGATTATATCTTATAAGGCAAGAATGAGTAATGTACAGAAAGAAAAGATTCTGGCACAACAGACTGCCATTGAAAAAGCTAGGCAAAATGTAACCGTAACAGATACACCAGAGCCTATTATAAAAGTACAACACAAAGTGTTAGTTAGAGCCAAGGAGAAATTAAAGGATTTTTTCCTTCTAGAGTAAATTACAGGGAGTAATGCCTATCAACAAAAACTGTCTGAGGAAAGCCAGCAGATTGGTAGATTTCTGGCATGGTCCACGAAATGTCAAAAAGCTGCTCAATTAATTAGCCAAATTAAAAATCCATTAACAGGTGCAATAGAAGATGATACATTTACACAGAAACACCTGCAATAGATGAGGTAGAATTGAGGAGCTATTTTGACGCACTAGAGCTACCTCTGCTATCACAGCAGCTTTCGGAGACACTGAATGGCCTAATAGGAATTACAGACGTCCAATCTGTATTAGAAAGTATGCCTAATGCCAAGGTCTGTGGATTGGACCGGATCCCGGAGGAAGTATACAAGGCATTTCAAGAAGAATGACTTCCCTTTTCAGTAAAACTGTTCCATCAAATTAAAGAAGGTTTAGATATCCCCAAATGTTTTAAGTAATCAGTATTAGTAGTATTTCTAAAAAAAATATAAAGATCCCTGCGACCTGCTGCTCTTATTGCCCTATTAGTCTGCTAAACACATATTATAATTTGCTTATGAAAATCTGGGCAAAAAGGATAGCTCCCTGTGCACAACAAGTGGTTCATAGCGACCAAAATGGTTTTATCCCAGGATGTCTGATGGCATCTAATACATATTTTGTAATGCAAGCCATTGATTATTTTTCCATTAATAAGACCAATGCAGTGATTATGATGATGGATGCCAAAAAGGCTTTTGATTTAGTAGATTGGAGTGCTTTATTTTTTATTTTGGGTACATTTGGTTTCCCGCCACAATTCTTACAGATGCTAAAAGAAGTATATATCTATGCAGAAGTCAAAATTATCATTAATAGTTCAGAAGCCGGCATGGTTAATGTTAAACGAGGCACACATCACGGATGCCCGCTTTCCCCCTTTAGTTTTCATTGTTTATTGAACCTCTAGCTGTTAGGATTCTTAAGAGCTTAACGATTTTGCCTCCCAATGAGGGAATTGCACAAATTAAACTTAATGCTGACAACATTATTTTATATCTTAAAGCAGGGGCAGCTAATGTACAGACTGCGTTGGATGAAATACAGAAGTTTACACAGGTGGGCGGATATAAAGTGAATCAAGCGAAAACTCAAATTTTAACATTCAATGTGATTCCTTCAGATATTCCAGCTTCCATTCAGCTAAAACCATCGCATCCAGTTATATATTTGGGGATACACATTACAATTGATTGTGGGAAATTATTCACCTTGAGTTATACGAGCATGCTTACGAAAGTGAAAAAGTTATTAGATAAATGGTCTCTGCTTCAATTATCGTTAATAGGGAGGATCTCTATGGTCAAAATGTCGTGCTTCCATTGTTTCTATTTCTTTTTACCAACCTTCCTTTGAAAATCCCGAATTATTATTTTAAAGAGCTAGATCAAATAATTAGGAAATTTGTATGGAGTAACAAACACCTGTGGGTTAAGATAGCTACATTACAAGTGGATGTAACATCAGGAGGATTGGCACTACCACATTTTTCAGCTTATTATCAGGCTTCTTTAGTTAATTTAATTTCCCAACTGGGTGAGGAAAAGTCAGTTTTTGAGAATTTTCTGTTATCACATATGCTGAAGGAAAGTGCTATAAGGCTCCCCGTTTTTCTAAGTCTGGCAAAACTCCCTAAAAAAACAAGATACAAGGTGATACTGACATTAGCTGGTAGAACTCAGCTATTTTTTAAATATCGATATATCCCAGCATTTCATGCATATACCTATATACAGGATTGTGAAGTGGGAATTCTCAAATTGTCTAGAGGGCTTTATCAGGCATGGCAAGAGCTAGGCTTTGCCCAGCTAAACATGAAATATTAATTATCTGGGAAATGGTTTGGTTGCGAGTCAAGGTTTCAAGTTTATTTTTATTTATGTTTTGGAACTCATGATAGAGGTCCACATAAAATCACCAAACAATGATATTTATACAATTTTCCACAACTTACAAAGAACAGATCTAATATATATCCCAAAAACTTTTTAAAAAGTTAAAAATTATACAACAAAACCTCTCATTTGGCGGATTACAGATAGCATCTAAGAAAGCAGAGGCAGAGAAGATATTTAGTCTTAAGCAAGTAGGTCTCAACCATTTAAGACTGTGTTGTTTTAAGGCCGGACATACAAATAACACATGTTTAGCATCCTGTTTAAAATTGTTACAAAAATTGCACATTACTGATGAGCCATACCATTTTGACAATAGATTATTTAAAGGGAGCAAGTCCTGCCTCAGGAGAAACAAAAAGCGACGTACCCCATGGGGTAGATTCTAGGAATCATAAGGTTGAGTAATCCTAATTTGATAGGAATTAATGACTGTTAGGGGACCTCTTTTTACAGTAAGGGCCTCCTTATCTATTTCAAAGCTTAGGTTCCATGAGGCTAATTTTAGAGTCTGTTTTAACTGATAAGCAGATAAAGAAAAAAGTGTCAATTCATCTAATTTCAAAAGTTTAACTGCTAGTCTAAAATTATTTATAATTGAGGAGTACTCTTTTAGGGTTCCAAGAAGTTCTTTTTGAATCAAATATCTTAAGGTGCCTGGTTCACCCTTTGCCAAGCGGGAAACCCACCGTACTACCCCAGCAAGGCCCTGGACCCAGGCACTTTGTATACCAAATTCCAGTCTAAGAGCCGCTATATTACAAGCGGTATTAACCATACACAATTTCCGTAAAATTTTTCTTTCCTTCTGTGGTGTTCAGAAAACCCCAATTTCCCACTTCGAGTAATTCTATGCCATATAGTAGGGAGGCCGGAACTTTAGCTCTAAAAACCTCCAATAGGTAAATAAAATGTCTCTGGCCAGTAGATCTATAGAGGGTATTCAGACCCCTCCCATGAGCCATTGCCTTCTGAATAGTATTAGCTATATGGGCCTTATCACTTAGTGTACTAGAAATTATTTTCCCCAGAAAAATGTAGGATTGAACCACCTCTAGTCCAAGTCCCCCTATATTCCAGAAAAAACTCCCATATTTTGGCTTTTTCCTTCCTACTATACACATAACTTTACTCTTGGATACATTTATCATTAGATGGTGTGTCTCTACAAATCCGTGGAGTGCTTGCAACCGATTATTCAATCCAGTAGGGGTCAAGTCCAATATTAGTATATCATCTGCATATAACAGACATACTATCGGTTTGCCCCCCAAGACTGGGGCAATACCAGCACTTGACGATATAATTTGATGAAGCTCTGATAGGTATAAGGAGAACAATAATGGTGCCAACAGGCAACCTTGTTTTAACCCATTGGCAGACGGGATAGCTTGAGAGAGGCCTCTTTCCCCTCCCAGAAGCACTCTGCACCATGTATCGGAGTGGAGCTCCCGGACCAGGTCCAAGAGCCCAGCTGGCATACCCAGAGCCGATAGTTCTCTCCACAGCAAAGGACGATCTACTTGTCAAATGCTGTGGAGAAATCTATAAATGCTGCATATATTCTCCCTCCCCAGAGCTTGATATATTTCTCCGATAAGACTCTTAAAGCGGTCAAATTATCCATGGTGCCATGATTTTGTCGAAACCCCGTCTGCTCAAGAGGCAGTATATTATTATCCACTACCCAATCATTAATTAATTGCAAAAGGCATTTAGCAAAAACTTTGCCAATAGCATCCACAAGGGCAATTTGTCGGTAATTTTGGGGAGCATTTCTGTCTCCCTTCTTATACAGGGGGACCAGTATGCTAACCTTCCAGGAGGGAGGAATCACGTTATGCAAAAAACAAAATGTAAACACCGGGAAGAGAATCTCACTCCAGATGACACTATTCTGTTTTAAAACAGAAATGGGTAGCTCGTCCGGGCCCATTGCTCCCGACAAACGCATGCCCTTGATAGCTAATTCAATAATCCTTTCAGAAGGTGGAACAAGGCCGGCATTGTTCTCTTTTGTTCTATCATGAACAACTACTATTCCATTTCCGGCATACAATTTCAAGATGTATTCTACCCATTTTTGTTCTTCAATCGGGACTGGTAAGGATCTGGATCTTAGACCACAACCTTCCCCAATGAGTGACCAGAATAGTCTAGGTTGGCCGCTAGAAACAGCCTCCCGTAGGTTAATCCATACCGAATCCTCGATTTCCTTTTTTAACTTAATTTTCAGCCTTTTCCTCCTTCTTTTTAATAGAGCCAATCTATGATGTCTTAAAGGGCAGTAACTCAGGTATTGATCTCTTACAAGTTTATTTATTTCTAAGTTGAGCAACTTCAGAGAAATAGGAGGTTTTTTAATTTGTCCTTTTTTTGGTGTTTTTTTTTGCAAGCGATAACACTTTATTCAGGAAGTTAGCGAAGCAAATTAATTCAGAACCCTTCCAATTGATCAAATCATTCACTGCAATATCTAGAAGTCTCTTAATACCCCTAATTGCTTTAAAATCCCAAAAACATCTTCCACTCTGAACTCCAAAGTTGACCAGATTACCATCCAAGGACCAACCAATCTAGCGAGACAGTTATTATTTTATGGTCGCTCAAAATGGTATGAGTGACCGTGAGGTCCTTGAGAAGGGGGATAGTTGGAATATCTACTGCCACATAATCTAAGATAGATTCACCAATATTAAACTTGTGCGTAAAATTTGCAGGAATATCAGAGGGAAGCCTACCATTTACTATAATTCCATCAATTTCAGAGAGTTCTTCAAGTAACATTTTCCCTCTCTTAGTTGTTTTAATGTTCCTGGGAAAAAGGGGTTGGGGTATCTGAAGGGAGTCCTCTTTATGTTCATTTCGAAAAATCTCCAAACTTAAGTTAGAGACTTTACAATTAAAATCCCCTAATAAAATTATATGGGGAGAGGAATCATTTGCCAAGATTGTTTTAATATGTAAAAAAACCATGTATAAAATGTCATTGTAACAAACATCCGGTGGAATATAGACATTTACCAAAATAATAGGTTTGCTTTCAGAATTAGCAGAATTAAATAACGCAATTACTTGAAAAAGGTTACTAGAGTCCAAAAAATGGGAAAAATTCCATTGTATTTTAGTAGACAAGAGGCATGCTATTCCCCCTTTGGCATGGCCTCTCCTTTAGGGACTTGCTCTACCTTCCAAAACAAAGTAATCCTTTCGTATTGGAAAATTCTCTATACACCAGGTTTCTTGGAGACATATAACACTGAACTCTAATGAAAGTAAAAATAGTAATTTTTCAGGGCTATTCTGTATTCCTGCAGCATTCCAGGATAAAGTCCTGAAGTCTGTCTTAAAGAGATGGTTGCGGTTAGGAATTATAGGAAGAGTTACTCGCTAAGACTCCGGGCAACCAGTTCCATTGACGGCACTCCTCTGCTGGAACACTTTGAGAGTGAGAGAGAGGGGGATCTGGATACACCACATGCCGCACATTTTTTGCAATACTGATTTTTAAGTCTTCAAAATCATTAGGATAGACCCCATTTCCGACTACAGCCTGAGAGAACAAAGGCTTGCCCGTTAATCTATTGAATTGGGGTTTTACCAGAAAAGGCATAACATCAATCCCTCTACACTGAAAACTTTCAATTTTTTGGAGAATAAGGTTAACAACAAATTTTGAGTAGAATCTTGCCCTAGTTAGGGTCCCAGCATCAGTTTTCAAGATTTTTACTAAATCAATATCGTTTGTCTGTAGCAACTTCAGACCTTCCGTCTCATGGAGACATTTAAGAATCGTAGATCTATTTAAAATAAAATCAGAATCAAATAACGGAAAAAAATCTAAAATAAAAGTATCAATATTTTCCTCCTCAATTATCTCGGTTGGCCTTATTGCGTCTATTTCCCCTCCCGCAAAGGAGGGGAATGGCTTCGCTAGAGGGTTAAGGCTGTTCGACACTTGATCGACTGGTTTCATCAACTCCACGGGAGGAACTATATTGGAAAATCCCCCAAGTATCGGACAGATAGAACCTAATATAGGCTGCAGGGAGACAGAGGGGAGGGGGTTTTGGGAGGAAGAGGGAGCACCACCCGTATCTAATGGGCCCAGCATCTCATAAGGTGTCTTATCCGCCCGAATTTCCTCAGGGGAATTATTAACTGTAATATTGAGGTGGTTTTCAAAATTGATTTTCCTCCGCCTCTTTTTCACGAATCTACGTAACTGTTTCCTCCTTTTCCCACCATTCTTTTTTAGATTCGTTGTCTTTCCCTAATCGGATAACACCGATGCCACCTCTTTTCCATCTTTTACAGGGGGATTGAAGATGGGAAATAAATCTTGACATATTCCTTTTCCCGGGACACCTATAGATTCAATTTCCAAATCACCCTCCACCACACAGTTATTCCTAAGAGCTCCCGCCTGCTTTATTGGAGAAATCTTCCGAACTACTGCTTCCTTTTTTTATCTAAAGACAGAGAATTCTCCTCTAAGTCGATTTGGACTGAATCAATAATCACACTCTCTTTCGATAGAACCTTCAGTACATCAGAACCAGAATGAGCAGTCACAGAGAGTGGGCTAGAAGCCTTCCCCCACATTCTATCTAGTAGAACCTTTAATATTTGGGGCACAGTTTCCAAGACACAATCGGAACCGCCAACAAATCTTTCCAACAAGGAAAGAATAGAAGAGAGCAAATGCTCAAGACATGCCAATGATTCAGAAACTGGATTATCATGCCTAACAGACCCATTAGGGACAGTATTAGTTATATTGAACTGCGGATCAGAAGAAATATTTGACTGGGGCAAAGAGAGGAGAGAATTGTTAGAAGGAGTACTGCTATATAATAAGAGCCCAGTTGGAGCAGGTACTGCCAGGTTTTTTTCCGGATCTAATATCACATCAATTTCATCCTCTATATACCTTTTGCAGAGATCCATATCTATATCAAGACAAAGGGGATCAATATTTTGCGCTACCCCTTGCAGTGAGGTACCAGAAGCATTCTCTAGAGGGGTTAGGGATTCACCGGAGTTAAACATTTTACTATGCACTATGACATCCACAGTTTTAAAACTTGGTGCAGATAATCTATATGAGGGGGAAAAACCAAGTTTGTTTGTGGAGTCAACAATTTGCCGGGATGGAGTAGAAATTTTTGAGGGAGCAAGAAGACTCCCCAGCTCCTCTTGAGGGGGGACAATACTCTCCACCCTCGTAGGTACAGAAATGGGGGAAGGGAGAATGGTATCCCTATTCTCTACATATTGGACCACATCATCTCCGACCTGTAAGTTATCGTTTGACCTGGGTACCCCAGTAGGGATTTTATCTTTGCTCCTTTCCCATAAGCTAAATAGCTAAGATTTTCCCTTTAATAGAGAAGCCTGGCCATTCTTATTTCGTAATGGGTTAGATTTGGTTTTTGAGCAAGACCTGCCTACCAAAATTCTCCCAGACCTCAATTTCTTGGCAGTCATGACTTGTCAAAAATTAGGCGAAAACAGACAATTTAACCACGATAATACAAACACTAAGAAGACAGAAATTATACTGTAAATAATGCAGAAGTCCGCACAGCACCAGCCTTTTCAGCCTCCAAGGGCCTCATAGGGCCCGCCCTTTTCCCGGGCTTAGCCCCGCGCGCGTCCCGCATCGCGGGAAGCTGATTCAGATTAAAACGCCCAGCCAGGCCGGGGCATGTCCACGGAGGGAAGAGGCAGCAGGTGTGAGATGTAGAATTGCCTGCTGGGCCTCGCAGTCCCTCCGTGTGAGTACAAACCAGCGCTGTAATCCTGTGAACGGCTCCCGCGAAGCTGGGGCCGTGAACAGTTGCAGATGAACCCCTTAGATAAGCACAAGTCTCCTCGTAGTCAGGAACAGCAAAAGGGAACACAGCAGTCTCAAAAAATGACACTCGAGGAGGGAGGGCCAAACATGGGATTATACACAGCCAGGCGGGGGCGTGTCTACGGAGGGAAGAGGCAGCAGGTGTGAGATTTAAAATTGCCTGCTGGGCCTCGCAGTCCCTCCGTGTGAGTAAAAACCAGCGCTTTAATCCCGTGAACGGCACCCGCGAAGGGGGACCCGTGAACAGTTGCAGATGAACCCTTTAGATAAGCACAAGTCTCCTCGTAGTCAGGAACAGCAAAAGGGAACACAGCAGTCTCGAAAAATGACACTCGAGGAGCAAGGGCCGAACAAGGGATTATATGCAGCCAGGCGGGGGGGTGTCCACGGAGGTAAGAAGCAATAGGTGTGAGATGTAGAATTGCCTGCTGGGCCTCGCAGTCCCTCCGTGTGAGTACAAACCAGCGATGTAATCCCGTGAACGGCTCCCGCGAAGCGGGGGCCGTGAACAGTTGCAGATGAACCCCTTAGATAAGCACAACTCTCCTCGTAGTCAGGAACAGCAAAAGGGAACAAAGCAGTCTCGAAAAATGACACTCGAGGAGAGAGGGCCAAACAAGGGATTATACGCAGCCAGGTGGGGGCGTGTCCACGGAGGTAAGAGGCAGCAGGTGTGAGATGTAGAATTGCCTGCTGGGCCTCGCAGTCCCTCCGTGTGAGTACAAACCAGAGCTGTAATCCCGTGAACGGCTCCCGCGAAGCGGGGGCCGTGAACAGTTGCAGAGGAACCCCTTAGATAAGCACAAGTCTCCTCGTAGTCAGGAACAGCAAAAGGGAGCACAGCAGTCTCGAAAAATTACACTCGAGGAGCGAGGGCCAAACAAGGGATTATACGCAGCCAGGTAGAAGCGTGTCCACGGAGGGAAGAGGCAGCAGGTGTGAGATGTAGAATTGCCTGCTGGGCCTCGCAGTCCCTCCGTGTGAGTATAAACCAGCGCTGTAATCCCGTGAACGGCCCCCGCAAAGCGGGGGCCGTGAACAGTTGCAGATGAACCCTTTAGATAAGCAAGAGTCTCCTCGTAATCAGGAACAGCAAAAGGGAACACAGCAGTCTCGAAAAATGACACTGGTTGCGAGTCCCCACATTGTCCACTGCCCTCTCTTTGAGTTTTCTACAGTTAGTCAATTTTCTTAAAACTAATTATTCAATGATGGGTGGGACGGTACGTCAATAGCTAAGCAGATGGCAAATAAAATGGTTGGGGTCGGTTGTTGGTATCAGCTACTCCATCAAAAGGCCCATTCTGAGGAGATTTTGATGAAAGAGCTCCAAAAAATATATTCGGAGACTGACTGCACGTTCAATGTAAAAGAATGGAAACAACTTAGCGAGTTAGCGAATAAAGCATTTAGAGGCGCCAATTACAAGAGAATGAATTTCTTATTCAGATGGTTAATATATTAGACACCCCAGAGATTGTCTAAAATGTTTCAAACGAGTCCGACTCAATGCTTTGATGTAACAAAAATGGCGATGGTGGATGGGTACACACATTTTATGAATGTAATAAGTTACAGCAATTGTAAGTTTGCTGGCAGGGAGCTCAACAGGCAGGCTTGGCAACAAGGGCTGTGGTAGTCCTCCATAGATTAGCAAGGAGCCAGATGTGGTGCTTAGGGTGACCAACCGTTTGTAAATTTTACGGACCGTCTGTGATTTTGATCTCACGCCCGTTGTCTGTGGTGATCCCTTTTACGGATGCCGTTTGTCCATAATTTTGGGCATTGCAGGGAGCAGCACTGTTTCCCTGCGAGAATTATTATTAGTACAGTATTTATAAAGCGCACTGCAACCCTACAGGCATCCTGGCGCTGGACAGCTACATAGCGAGGGATCGACAAGCCATCCTGAGAATTCATTACTACCCCTCACAGAGAGGCATATCATGCCCTGAGGAATAGCCAGGTCCTAATTTTCTTGCGGAACAGCAGCATGCCTTGCATTCTCCTTATTTCTAAGGGGAGGTTGTTCCAAAGGCGTGCTGCTGCTACTCTAAAAGCGGTACAAAAGGGGGTAGTGATGGACGGAGCATCTGAATCAATCAAACACTCACACCCAGTCAAAAGATCTGGGTTTAATCCATCACCGTTCTTTAGCACACTCTGCCACCCCAGTTCAGACATGGCTATATGCAAATCAGTCTGACCCTGTGCCTCATGGGAACAGTCCAGCCCGAACTGCCAAGCCATATCTTCCCTGGACCTGAAACAAGCTTCCGAGGACCGGTTTCTGGCATTCCAGCCGTCTTCAGCCCGGCTTGCATGAATCCAGTGGCAAAGTGAGCAAGGGACTCACGTCTGAGCATACCCTGCCACACTTATGGTGGCCAAAAACGGTACAAAAGGGGGTGGTGATGGACGGAGCATCTGAATCAATCAAACACTCACACCCAGTCAAAAGATCTGGGTTTAATCCATCACCGTTCTTTAGCACACTCTGCCACCCCAGTTCAGACATGGCTATATGCAAATCAGTCTGACCCTGTGCCTCATGGGAACAGTCCAGCCCGAACTGCCAAGCTATATCTTCCCTGGACCGGAAACAAGCTTCCGAGGACTGCTTTCTGGCATTCCAGCCGTCTTCAGCCCGGCTTGCTTGAATCCAGTGGCAAAGTGAGCAAGGGACTCACATCTGAGCATACCCTGCCACACTTATGGCGGCCAACAGCAGTACAAAAGGGGGTGGTGATGGACGGAGCATCTGAATCACTCAAACACTCAAACACAGTCAAAAGATCTCGGTTTAATCCATCACCGTTCTTTAGCACACTCTGCCACCCCAGTTCAGACATGGCTATATGCCAAGCCATGTCTTCCCTGGACCGGAAACAAGTTTCCGAGGACAGGTTTCTGGTATTCCATCCGTCTTCAGCCCGGCTCGCTCCCTGTGTTAATAGACTGACAGCAAAGCTGTTGTAAAATAGGGAAAAGCTCTGTTCCAAACTCTTTCAGCAGCTTATGGGGCAGTGGATCCGGAGGAGCCTGAGGAGACCCCTATGGCCACTCTAATGAACTTGTCCTCCGATGGAATTAGGAATTTGTCCAGGGGGATTTCAGGATCAACTTTCTAAGGGGTGCTCTCCTCATTTACCCATCTGGCCCCTCCTGTTCGGGTCCCTGAGGTAGGTTGAGGTTGTTCCTTCATGCTATCCACAATCGTATTTATTTTTTCCGTGAAAAAGCACGCCAGACCATCACACAATTCCTGTGACGGTTTAGTTTTACTCATAGTACACTCTGGATTAGTCAGATCTTTTACTATCTTAAAGATATCCTTAGATTTGTTGGAGCTCTTTAATATTATGGATGCGAAAAACTCTGTCTTAGCCATGGATATTTCTGATTTGTCTTTTATGATTAGACACATCCAGCTAGATCGATCTTCCTCTGAGAAATTCTTTCTCCACTGTTTCGCTGCCTTTTTACACGAGAGCTTGAGACTCCTCAATCTCTCTGTGTACCAGGGGGCAGAAGGGTTACCTTTTTTCTTAATAGCTTTTACTGGAGCGACCTCATCCAGTTCCTTAATCAAGTGATCATAAAAAGCTGTGTAGTTCTCTGTGATCTGTTTTCCAGGGTCAAACAGGTCCTCCATGTGGAACACAGAACCGTCCCCCTCAGTTTTCCTTTTAAGAAGGCGCTTCCACTCACTGAATTCAAGCAAGCCTGGCTGAAGACAACTGGAATGCCAGAAAACGGTCCTAGGAAGCCTGTTTCCGGTCCAGGGAAGGCATGGCTTGGCAGTTTGGGCTGGACTGTTCCCATGAGGCACATGGTCAGACTGATTTGCATATAGCCATGTCTGAACTGGGGTGGCAGAGTGGGCTAAAGAAGGGTGATGGATTAAACCCAGATCTTTTGACTGGGTGTGAGTGTTTGATTGATTCAGATGCTTCGTCCATCACCACCCCCTTTTGTACCGTTAGATTTCACAATGGCACTGATGTGTCTGTAAAACTTACCTTTTATCCCGAGGTTTTGTCCAGAATTTTGACCTCTGTCCTTATTTTTTTTATCCTGAATTTTGACCCTTTGTCCTGAATTTTTACACTCACCATCCAGAGGCACCCTCATCTACAGACCACCAGGACCCCGCACACAATTCAGCGATGACATCACTGACTTCATCAGCCCACACGCCCTCCCCTCCGAGGACTACATTCTACTGGGAGACCTCAACTACCACCTTGAAAAGAAAAAAACGACGCCAACACCACCACCCTTCTGGCCAACCTGGCCAACCTCGGACTCGAACAACTTGTCAATACCCCCACCCACTATGCCGGACACACGCTCGACCCAATCTTCACCTCCAGCAAGCACATATCCTTCAATCACACCACAGCTCTCTACTGGACGGACCACAGCTGCCTTCACTTCAACTACAAAAAGACCACGACCCACAACCCCCACAACCTATTCCCCGAAGAAACTGGAACAAAATTACCACCGACCAGCTCTTCACATCGCTGCACCAAAACCCTCCTGCCAAATCATCGGACCCAAACCAAGCAGCCACCAACCTCACACAATGGATCACCCACAGCGCAGACGAACTAGCACCCTTGAAGAATCATCAAATCAAGCATGGTAACAAAAAAGCCCCCTGGTTCAACGATGACCTTAAGAAATCCAAAAAGTTATGTCATACCCTCAAGAAAGCCTGGAGAAAAAACCCTACCACTGACAACCTGACCACCTTCAAGAACGCTACCCGCAAACACCACCAACTGGTCCGATCCACCAAGAAATCAGCATTCAAGGATCGACTTGACAACAACGCCCACAACAGCAAGGAACTATTCAACATCGTCAAAGATTTCACCAACCCCACCGCCGGCACCAACGACATCACTCCCTTCCAAGACCTCTGTGATTCCCTAGCCTCTTTCTTCTACAACAAAATCGCCGACATACATAACAGCTTTGAAAACCAGTCCGGAGACCAGTCCACTGCACCCACCCCCGAACCAACACCCCCTATAACAACCTCTGCGCCTGGACCCCAATCACCACTGAAGACACCATCCGTCTGATGAACTCCATCCACTCAGGATCGCCAACCGACCCATGTCCCAACCACATTTTCAACAAAGCAGACTCCATCATCGCACCCCATCTCCGAGACGTCATCAACTGCTCCCTTAACTCAGCTACCTTCACGGAAAGCTGGAAGCAAGCCGAACTTAGCGCCCTTCTGAAGAAACCCACAGCAGACCCCACTGAACTTAAGAACTACCGCCCCATATCGCTCCTCCCATTCCCTGCCAAAGTTATAGAGAAAGCCGTCAACAGTCAGCTCGCCGCCTTCCTCGAAGCCACCAAATCCCTCGACCCCTCACAGTCCGGCTTCCGAGCCAAACACAGCACCGAAACCGCCCTCATCGCAGCAACAGACGAGATCTGAACTCTACTGGACAACGGAGAAACAGCTGCCCTCATCCTACTTGACCTCTCCGCAGCCTTCGACACAGTATGTCATAGCACCCTCATACAACGCCTCAGCAACGTCAGAATACAAGGAAAAGCATTGGACTGGATCATCTCGTTTCTCGCCAGAAGAACCCAGAGAGTCTGCCTCCCCCCTTTTAGATCTGAGGCCACCGAAGTCATCTGCGGCGTTCCACAAGGATCATCACTCAGTCCCACCCTCTTCAACATATACATGAGTCCCCTCGCATCCATCACACGCCAACACAACCTCAGCATCATCTCCTACGCAGATGACACCCAGCTGATCCTCTCCCTCACCAAAGACCCAAACACCGCCAAAACCAACTTACACGAAAGAATGAAAGAAGTCGCCGAGTGGATGAAGAACAGCCGGCTAAAACTGAACTCGGACAAAACGGAAGTCCTCATCTTAGGATCATCCCCCTCCACCTGGGACGACTCATGGTGACCACCGGCCCTGGGAACCGCACCTATACCTACAGACCACGCACGTAACCTGGGCTTCATTCTGGACTCCTCCCTCTCGATGACCAGACAAGTCAACGCCGCCTCATCCTCATGCTTCAACATCCTACGCATGCTCAAAAAAAATCTTCAGATGGATCCCCATCGAAACAAGAAAGACGGTCACCCACGCACTGGTCACAAGCCGACTGGATTACGGAAACACCCTTTACGCCGGAACCACAGCCAAACTACAGAAAAAACTCCAACGCATCCAAGACGCCTCAGCTAGACTCATACTGGACATTCCCCTTCAAACTCAAATTTCCGGTCACCTGAAAGACCTCCACTGGCTCCCCGTCAACAAGGGAATAACGTTCCGTCTCCTCACCAACGCACACAAAGACCTCTACGACTTAGGACCCGAATGCCTCAACACGCGACTGTCCTTCTACACCCCCACCCGCCAACTACGATCATCCAATCAAGCCCTCGCCGCAATTCCCCGCATCCATAGATCTACCATGGGAGGAAGAACCTTCTCCTACTTAGTGGCCAAAACCCGGAATTCTCTCCCCACCCACCTCCGCCTTGTACAGAACTACCTGTCCTTCAGAAAGCAACTTAAAACTTGGATATTCGATAAGTAAAATACCCCCCCACCCCCAAGCGCCTTGAGACCCTCTGGGTGAGTAGTGCGCTACACAAATCTCTGAACTTGAACTTGAATTTGCACACATGCCAGCGGGTCACCCTAATGGTGCTGGGGCACTCGATTAAAAAATTAATAAGAAGCGCCCCTGCCAGTGTGTTTATCGTGGAAAATGCATCTGGAAAATCCTTGCTTTAGGGAAGAAGAGCTGCTCTTGAGCCCTGATGGCACAGAGGAAAATTTGCATATTTACCAAAGGGGCACCGCTAAGGATTGGAAAAGTCTTCGTGGGCTACTAGGAGTCTGTCAGGTCCCCACAGGACCCCTCAGTTACATGTTGATCTGTGCCTCTAACTTTCCAGGTAAACAAAAACGTGACCTAGGCAGAGTTTTTACACTGAACGACTTTTAAAACTGGGGTCATGCACCTGTTTTTAACAGGTTCTGGAGTTGTTTTGAAGACACTTTAAAGGAAGAACGACATATACTAGGCATTTGCTTGAACGCGGAAAACCTTTATTGACATGCATTTTGTTGACAGTAAATCTGCATATTGTGTTGATTATCATTGAAAGGTGGTTCTATCGGGAAGTGTTTCAATATTAATTTGGTTTGTGTCCGAAGTTGATATGTTGTCTTTATATATTGTGGTGACATCCTGACAAATCAAGTAGGCCCGGCTTGAATTAAATGCACTCCACATGTTGTGGTAGGCTCATGGACGGTATTATGTATTCAGTGTCCAAAGCTGGCTGGTACACCGACTAACAGGATGCTTCTAGTGCAGGGAATCGAGGCTACATTTAGGGATTATTTGATTTTGGGACCTTGCTTTGGTGTGCACCATCTTTTGGGTGTACGGCCCTTTAAATTGTGTCACTATGGGGATTTCTACCGACCACTTCAGTGTGTATCTATTCATTTATAAATAGCGATTAATAACGTGCAATAAAGTATTTTCTTTCTTTTAAAAAAAATCACTGACTAGACAGCAATGTTTCACTGATGCTTTCTGATTCTCCAATGCACTCTCATCATCTCCAGTCATGGGGAGAAACTGAGGGGAGTTGTATCTGTCCTGCCTATCCTTGTTATTTTGGAGCATTTCTCACACTCAAACACCTCCACCTTGAGATAAACGTAGCCTGCAATCCATGCACATGATTAAACAGAATACGAATGGGCAGAACAAACAGACATCAATGATAAGAAATTAAATGACAAAACATTACATAGTTTGTAGTGGACATCCGCTAGACCTTTCAGAGCATGCATGAACTGTACCTCCCACTTATTTTGTAGGTATGCTCCAGACTTGATTCATACTAGAAGGAAGTCTGCCATATACTATGAACCACTAGTCTTCTAGCTTTCCAAACCTCAATGAGGGTAGCATCACTAAATGACATACTGGATGCCTTCAAAGCTACTTCCCAAAGGCAAAGATGGACGTTGATTGTGCGGTTAGTCGCAAAACTCTGCATTCTCTATTATTGGAAACTGACCAAGACACCATTCTGCAGAGAATGGCTGACTGAGTTTCTCCGTATGGTCTCATTTGAGAAAATAATTTACAGGGTCACAGATAAAAAGGATGCATTCTGCAAGTGTAGGCATCTCATAAGTATTTATGCCCGACATTGTTGAATATGGGGGTGATCTCAATATGGTTTTGTACACGGACTGTGTTAAATGCAGCATATTCATGGCACTGTGGACAGTCCTATAAGTCCTGAGAAGGATCTTGAGTTATGTGAGATAGCCCTCCTTCTCCAGTCATCTCTTGATGTTATCCAGGGTAACTGTAAAGATATAACTGATGGCTTAAATGTAGTAAAGGGGTTATTGATTGGATACTGTGGGGATATTCACAAGAACGTGTGATAAACATTGCAAAATAAGCTTAACTCAACTTTGCATATCGCAGTCTATCAGGACAAAGTAACACTGTTTTAACGTCCTTTCCCAACCCGGCGGCACCAGGCCATAGTAGCAGGATAATGCACCAAATGACCACGTAAAAATGAATGCGATGCCGAAACAATTAGAAACACGAACACCCAAAAAGTTGCGATGCCCCAAATTGGGATACAAAAATCAGCGACAACCAGCGACAGGCCTGCAATTCCCACTCGTCATGCGGGAAAAGGCACCGAAAAAAACCACACCAAAACCACATCAAACTGCGTAGCACTGATGGAGCAGATTTCATCTGCAGTCAGGCATTGTTTTATTTTTTTTGCTTCAGACAGACTGCATTTAAATTGCCACACACATTTTGGTGCAAGTTAAAAACATTGTACATGAAAAAAATGAAAGTGAGGCCTATTCAGTCTGAAATGCTTTTGCTGAATTAACATGTGTTTTTGCAGTGTAGAGAAAAGTGGCCTTTTTAACTTTGAAGATTAATAGAATATGTTTCTCTCTTCCCATCTCACCTCCTGTAATCTAAATCCACTATTTCTGTCTTAAGAGACTTTGACTTGTTGCATATTTTAATAAATATTTTCAGTTAATAACACCTCTTTTTATAATGTGTGTGAATTAATAATGCACCAAACACTACACAGGGGGCTAAATGCTTTTTTGCATGAAAAGCTATCTAAAACACTAAAGCATGTTGCTGTGTGTGTTGCATTAACTGTGTGCGCTATATAAACTGTGTGTGCTTTTAAATTTACACTAACGCATAAAAATGCTATGTTGTACATTGCACATTTATTTTGCATGTTGTCATAAATAATAGAAAAGCTGCTTTACACTAATAGCTTGGCTATGTAAACATTTATAAGGGGTATTAGTATGGAGTTGGGAAACATAATGGGCTGATTTACATGAAATTAATATTCTATTTGTGTTTGTTTTATTTTTGGGCCTACCATTAAATGGCTGCCTGTGAAACCAGCAAGGCTATGGCTTGCTTTGAAAGAGAAGAGAGCATGCGCAGACACCAGCTTGACTCAAACCACGAAGAAGTCAAGGACATCTTGAACTGTACATGCTTGTGATTGTGCCAATGTACCAGTTTGATAAAGTATCCGTCCTGACTGCGCTGTGAAAGGAAGGAAGGAAGAATTAGAATGAAACATTTTTCCTAGTAAATGTTGCAAATGTTTATAAATGTAGTTATTCATGTATGCTTCTTTTGGTAAAACTGGTAAAGTCAGGTTTTTTCGAATGAGTCAGGGTAGTGAGAACTCATGCCATCATGACTGACCAATCACGTACATGTTTTCCTGAAGATGAAACATTTTGTGTAGTCTGCCAAAATGTAGTGTATAAATAAGGACCTCTCTGGATGGGGGTTGGCTTTCTTAGCTCAGCTGGCTTCTTGCTCATTTTGGCTTAGGCTTTGCTTCATTCTATGGGTTAGGTAAGAGAAACGTCCCGGGAGACTGTGAAGGGCGGGTTTGCGCCCGAGGAGAGTCAGGGGGAGGGTTCTTGCTTCCACGTCATATTTTGGCACTGCAGGCCAAATTCCTTTGAGGTCTGGTGAAGGAGGGGCTGTCTCGCTCCTTTTTGCTCTTTAGACACAGAGATGCACAGAGCAGCAACAGATAGAAAGGCTTTTTAGATTTAGATGCTAAACTTTAAGTTTATGCTTTGACTAATTAATTAGGTCTGAAAAGATTTATTTGACTTATGCATTCATTTCTCTTAATGGGAGATTTTGGCAAACTATTTGATTTTTGATTAGCCTTGTAAGACTATTTTTCTTAAAAACTCTTTAAGAGTTTTGACTGAAATTTTGCGCCACATTTTCTTTCCTATATGTAATGCTTATATGCAGACTGTAATATGTTCTGTATTAATGCTATTTTTCCTGTTTTCCAAATTCTGTAACCTGATTGATATTTTACTAATGAATAAAGGGTCAGAGAAACATTAACTTTTGACTAGAAAAAAAAACCCTTTAAATACTCAACAACTCTCTTTATTGGCTTAAATAATAATTGCATTTTTGACTGTTCATCTTTATTTAAAGTCTCCTGAAGGTAATACATGGTGTGAAGGGCCCAACACCTTTTGAGCGGTAAATTAGAGGTAGCATGAAGGTTTTGCATTGAGAAACTACCAAAAGAAATTACCGCTCCATCAGCACCATGGATGCACTCGGACCGAGTGCAGAGGTCAAACGACCCCACAAGTCCCAGGAGGAGCAGGCAGGAGCGCCATGTTCGGGGAATGACAAGGAGAAGAGGAAGACGGGGTTCAGCCCGCATAGAGACTGGATCATCGTCACGGAGGTGATAGAACATTACCAACAACAGTTCATCACCTCCACTGTGTCATTGGCAAAACAACCAGAAATATGGCAGTCCATTGTCCACAGCGTGAATGCAATCGGAGTGATGAGGAGATCAATGGAGGAGGTGAAGGAGCACTGATATGATGTTCAAAGCCAAACCAAACAGAAACTCACTGCCAACAGGAAGGCAGCAAAGGCAACTGGAGGTGGGAGTCCTGCACCACAGGAGGAGCTGGTTGAGCTGGAGGAAATGGTGGCCACAGTCAACAGTGTGGAAACGGTGCAAGGAGTCGGGAGCCCAGAAAAAGCTCGACATGACCTGACCCAACAGCTACAGGGTGAGTAATCACCAGGGACTGGAGGGACGGAGGGAGATCGGTAAAATGGCACACATGCACAACCAAGTGTAGCAAACTGCATACCCCCAATGATTGCAGAACATGTCCCTGATACCCTTGGCACACTGCACGACACATAGAAACACCAACTAGGCCCCTGTCCACTGTGTGCACAAAGGGACCCCACTCCCTATCACCAATCCCACAACCTACACATGCACATGTGCTGAATCCAGCAAAGCCGCAGCTCTGTGAGCCACACTGATAATGCAAGTGACACTGCATGACCAATAGCATGGCTGCAGCTAAAATACAGGACATGGTGCATGACACAACACTGAGGTGGCCCAGTGTGGACCACATCCTCAAAGTAGCAGGTCACACTTTTGACACATCCACATGCACATACAACCCCTGACATCAACAACACATCTGCAGACAAACAATGCACAAGAGTACAAAATCCTAAAAAGAGCACAAATGTCCTAAGTTGTCCACACCTCAGTACCCGAAAAGCACACAAGTCAAAGGCACACCGCCTCAAAGGGATAAGGGGCCTCAAAATCAGAGCAGCAGGGGCGACTCTCCCACAATTCAGCACACCCACATAGCAATCACAGCACAGCAACACTGTCGACAATGAGGTGCAAAGTGCAACACTCACAACACAGGACAGAGGACACAACTGGTACCGCTTGTGCACAATAACTGGTCAATATCAGCTGGCATTGCCTGAAACTGTGAGATGATAATGTACGAGTACAACCGCATATCCATTATGTAGTCAAAATGTCCACTGTCTCTCATCAAATAGCCAGCTGCTCCAAATCAGTCACAGAGTACATTGGCATGCTGTTTGTCTGGGAACATGTACAATGCGTCAACATACATGAGACACACTGTTTACCTGCATCTCCCGTGTACCTTGTAGAGGGACAATCAAAATCACCTGCAGGGCAGACCAGACATATCTTCAGTAATGATGAAGAGGACACCCTGGTCATCTGCACCAACACTCTCCAATGTAACGTAGACAGCCTCTGCACCCCACCTCCAGGAGCAAAGCAGCCCACTGCGTCGAGGTGACCCCACCCCCTGCACACACCACACAGCAGGAAGCACACACCACCTCAGCTGGCTCACAGGACCCCTGACCAACAAATGGCGTTCCAGGAGAAGATTGCTGATCAGCTGCGTGTGGGGTTCAACCTCATGGCAGCCAAAATAGATGCCATAGATGGGTGTCTAAGTCCCATCAGGGACCGCTTACAGTCCCTAACGGACACCCACTGTCCGCTCCATATTCTCCAACAATGCTTGGCTGACCTTGCTGGAGCCATTACTTGGATTCAAGAACCGTCCAGTCAGTCAGGCTCCAGCGATGACAGCACAGTGTTGGCATAGATGCGGAGGACAATGGAGACCATGGTGCCAATGCAGACTGGAAGGATGGCTGCCATGGCTGAACACCAGCGAGCTGTAGCTGGGATCTTCCAAGCCCTGCAGATTCACATCTTGCCATTGCTGCCACAGAGCCTGTCCCAGATGACTGCTGCAGGAAATTTGACACACACCTCTCTGCCCTCTGATGTGTCAATGGCACACAGTGATGCAGCCCCACCACCACCGCCCCTGTTGTGTCAGTGGGGCACAGTGATGCAGCCATAACACCACCACACACACTTGACACACCGGACACCGAAGACGTATCAGAGGAGTAAGATGTGGATGGTAATGACTGTGTGAGGAAGGAGGTAGTAGCATCTATCCCCGCCATATGGCCTATCCCTTCCTGGTTTAGCCCTCTGCATCATACCCTGGAAAACACCTCCCACTGTCCCCCGATTGACTCTGCGACATTCACCTGGAACCCGACATGGACTGCCATATCTGCTGTGGTTACCAATGAAATAGAAATCCAGCTGCGGAATGTACTCTTCCTCTTTCACTCCACTGTTTATTCCCCCAAGGACTCTGTTTGACCCACCACTGGGAAACCATATAATGTTGGCCTGGCATGGCCAGGATACCGCTCCTGCTCTGACATCCGACAGAATGTGAATTAAACATTAAAAATCACATAGATGTGTCATGTCTATGTTCACTCAAGTATAACAGAATGGATGTATGTAGAGACATTGATTGCATCAAAAGGTACACCTAGGTAAATTACATCAAGGTGCATGTGTGTCCCTGACCCACATGACCAATTAGATGACTGTGAAGGTGTGAACTAGCTGTGGCCTCATTGCAGATGAACAACAATCTTGCAAACCCCCAACGTAGCCCCACGTCCATGTATTAATCAGGGCTGTGTGTAGAAAAGTCAAATTTGTTAGCAGGCCTGAAGTAGTGTCCCCATCACAAGTGGCAACAGAGCATCTCTTCGCATGACCTATTCACACACATTTCGGTGGACACAGCCTGTTATGATGGATCACATTGATCCACATGGCAAGAAGTTGGACAACATACTCACATTTCTGAAGACACATAGGAGCACAGGTCTACCAGCAACTATCCCAACCACAATGTCTAGCTCACAGAGGTGGAGCTGTTAATAGGGACTCACCCCCAATGTACATGTGGCAGTCTGTCCCTCCCTGTGTACCGACAATGCACATTGAGGCACACGATTTGTCATACTAATTGACACTCATCACATTTGTACACTGGTGAAGTTGCATAGACTTTATTAGCATGTGCGTGTCAGTACGGGCAAGGCAAGGGCCACAACATGCAGACAAATGCTTAAGTCACTTACAGGCAGCATGCGAACATGTCAAGGTGCAAAAAATGGGGAGGCAAAAATGAGCACAAATCATTATGGATGGTAACGCGCTCAGCACACCTTGCCTTGCTGGAGGAGTCATGTGATATTTGGAGCCTGCTCATTGCCTCGTGTCAGGGGACATGACTCACAGCCCATGTAATTTGCATAGTGCTGTACCACTGGACTGCACCGACTGTGTGCTCTGCTGACAGTGAGCAGGTGCAAGGGTCTGACAAGGTCACATGTCGTGCTACATTGCTATTTGTGTACTCTCCCCTCAGCAGTATGTCAGATTTGGGAATGTTGTCAAACAACAGTGTGCAGCTCCGCCCATGGGAGTGCATCACCTTGCATAGGTGTGTTACAACACGCGTTGGTGCACACACCTGCTTTCTGATTCCTGGCAAATGTAGACATGTCCACTGTTGTGGTGAGATATGTGACTATTCCTCCAAGATGCAACAAGGTGTTAAGACCTGTTCTCTATGTGTCTATCAGTTGTGGCTGCAGGAATGTAGTTACTCGTCCATGAATGCAAGGGCAGCTTCATGGGCAATCAGTTCCAGTAGTACGTTGTTCTCAAGTTCAACTAACACGAGGAAGACCCAATCCATTAACTGGCCAATAAGGGAGTGCCTCTATGTGATCACTGCACACGATTACTTGTGCAATCTCCCATCCACTGGTGCCATCTCAGATACAACATATAAAGGCATTCCATTCCCGGGTATTCCGGTTGCACTCCTGTTGGTGAGACAACAGGTGGCGCACACACAAGTCATAATCCAGTTCAGCTACAGTTGTGTTGGATAGGCAGACCTCCATGGGCCACTCGAATGTGCATGTTTGACAGTGGAACCAGGGCTGCACGTATGTGAAGTACGCAAGCCAGAAACTGAGACAGTAACTGATTTGCAAAACTGCCAGTGGCTCTGATCCCAACAGATGCAGCATTTGTGCATGGTACAGTTCCACGTGACAGGCGTTGTGCATGTCTTCGGGATGACCTGCTATTGCGTTTGTTGGACTTGTGGCACCGGCACTCCTCAGACTGGCAGCAGTTCTGTGGACGGTATGCCACAGCTTGGAGTAATGAGTCATATGTGTGTGCAATGATTGGACGTATGGATTGTTTTTTGCCAATGTGTCAAGGGCATCCAATGCAGGTTTACCTCGAGCAGGGACAAGTGTGTGTGGGGTGTGGACATGTTGGTCTTTCATTTGCGCAGTTCGTGGTGTGAGAGTCGTCAGAGGCTGGTATAGTATCTCACTCACGGGGTGCCGGCCACATTGAAGACAAAGGTTGGAGGTTCGGCTGTCCTTCCTCCTTGTGTATTGAGACAAAGGAGCTTTCATACCAAAATTTAGTCTGACTACTGCTTGCATTTCTGAGATGTGATGTGGCCTTCACGCTGAACTTGATTCCAGGTCTTAGATTTGGGTGCACCAATTACAAAACACACACAAAAGTTGGCATGTAGGAGCCAGGGGTCCGATTGGCCTCACGCTCCTTGTTGAGTCTCTCTCTCTTTCTCTCTCTCTCTCTTTCTTTCTCTCTCTCTTTCTTTCTTTTTCTCTCTCTCTCCCTCTCTCTCCCTCTCTCTCTCTCTCTCTCTCTCTCTCTCTCTCTCTCTCTCTCTCTCTCTCTCTCTCTCTCTCTCTGTCCTTTGATGAGTGCCTGACACACCTTCTTATCTTGGATATTGTCTTGCAGGCTGTCACTTCCAGATTGCCCACGGATGACCCGCCATGACTCTTCTGCTTTTTCTGTACTCACATGAATATTATTTGTTGTAATTGTGCAACATCAGGCAAATGATTTGGTTCATGAATTCGTGATGTTGATGTGCAATTTCTTGGTCTGGGGGAGGTGCCCGGGGTAGGGCATCAGGGGTAGTCCTGGGGGGTGGCGGTGGGTGTTGTGGCCCTCTTGGGTGTCCGAGCTGCATGATTGTTTGCACCATGGCATCTGTTGTTCTTCAGATGTGGCTCTGGGCTGGGTTTCCTTTTCTGCGGCAGGTTGTAGTCCGACTTTACACCAGGTGAGAGCAAGTGTAAAATTCATGCTGCTAACGCGCCTTATTGCGTGTTTTGTGATCTTATCGCTGATCTGGCTGGTCTTTGTCACAGCTTTTTGCACGGGAACGCCTACTCTGCATCTCATTAGCGTTAGTTGCCGGAGTCATCTGTGGCAATGTTTTTTGCGGCTGCTGTCGAAGGTAAACCGGTGATATGGGCTGTGGGTACCTGCTTGTGAATGGGCCTATAGATTTATCACGACTTTGGCTGACTAAAGTGCCGATACCTTGGCAATGAGTCCTTAAGAGTATGCCCCTATGTATTTTGGTAAAATGATATGATACTTTTATTCAAATGGAGCACAAATACTTTGTTTCCAATTTGTATTTCTGTCCCTACAGTGCCCAATGCAATGGCATTCTTATGAGCTGCAATTAATGCTACTACATGCATTGTGTCAAAAGGGGTTGTTATACTTTGTTCCATAAAACCATCCACTGTGCCAAAAAGGTGACACACCCTTATGCTTTCAGAACCCTATTATCACATTTCTGAAGTTCTCTACTTCAGAGAGGGCAATTCAATCTGTTTTTCTCCTAAAGAAAATTCTTGCAGTGATTTTTTTATTTCTGACTAGTTGTCACTTCGTTCAAGATGAAAATATATCTGACCAACAGAATTGTATTCCAGTATAATATGCAAAACGTGCAATCCGTTTGCTAACTGAGTCATGCAGCAGGTGAACTTTACCTGTGTTTATTTATGTATTTATTTATTTACTCTTCTAGTCACCTTGGCCAGTGGAATGTAAAATTTAACATATTTGAGGTGTACGGGATTAACTGCAGTGTGCATATCTTGTGCAGCTTCCATTAGGTATGTTGAATAGTAGAGAATGTCCACTCAATGGGCCCTTGTTCTTTCCTTTTAGAAGCCTCAAACCTATCCTCTCAGGGATAGTTGTATCATGGTGTAGTAGGTCATAATAGTATCGGCGCTCACATTGATTATGGGTGAATCCTCTGCTACTGCTTGTTTCTGCTTTGAAGAATTCAAGCTAAATTAGTCTTGTCATATGGGCACATTTAGGCCTGAATAAGTACACCACCATTGTATGAGCTCATGTTTTAAAGTTGCCATCTTTATTTAAATGCTGACATTCAACACACATTTGCTTGCATGCCTATACAGTATAATATTCTCTGAAATGGATTTGATTATATTTACACTTCTTCATAGGCATAATATTGAGTGCCTTGAACATTCTGTACAAAGGCTAAGTTCACTACGCAAAAGGCTGTTGTTTGTTATTGTCTGCTCTACGACAGAGCTATGATCAAAGAATCAACAATAGCGGCCTGACTGGGGCTTTGGCATGATTACATGAGTACAGTTTCATTTATAAACAACATTACTCTTTTGTTAAGACAGGGGAGCATTTACCTGACACTGCTGAGGTTGCTCCATGCTGGAATTCTGCCCAGCTGATTCCTGTTTACCTCCTGCGAGTGATGATGTTCAGCTCTCCACTAGGGCGGGCTCACTGATGACGCTTACCCACAGGTAATGGGAGAGTTAGATCACCCTACAGGGATTTTAGCAGATTCACCCACCCTAGGCACATTAGGGTAGGTAGCACTAGGTAGTAGCGCAAAATATAACAGTTCTTATATGCAAGAATATATCCTATAAAACTGAACAATTGTTGAATTGTTTATTTTCTTTACCATTCTCATAATGTTGAGTATGCTATTCTGTTTTCTTCTATTGCTTATTACAGAGCATGTATTTTGCACAAAAATAATATTGCTTCAATAAATATTGAAAAGCCTCAATGTGTATTTCATGTGGATCTCTTTGGGTATGCATGAGTTACCAAAAGAAAGAGTTCTAGATCTGTTCCCATGATTTGATTGGGTAGTCAGGGTTGTGATGTTCTGAGGTTGCATATTCCACCTGTTACCTTCCTAGGTTAAGGGTAATTATCGTACACTGTGAGCTAGCAGGAGTAAGGTAAACATACCCTGATGGTGTGCAAAGAATTAGTCTTGCACAGTTTTGATGTTTATGTTGTCCAACAAATGGACAGTTTTACTGAGAAAGTATGAACTGTATGACATAGCACCACCAATATTCTAGCTTGGGTTCCTTTTTAATAGATCGTCCCAGTAGTTATCTTTTGTGTACCCAAAGAACCCTACTCGCCTACTAACTGGAGACATCTATGGTGTTAGGAAAAAATCCTCCTCAGCTGAGTAGGGAACCCCTATTCATTGGCTGAAGGTTGTTCAAGCTTGAACCTTCAAAAAATTACCACACAGAAGTACCCTCTCTGAATTCCACTTATTCAAATGGCTCGCAGCACTAGTTAATATACTGGTGAACTGGAAACATATAGTCACACAGATGTTACAACAACATTGGCTCCCCTGATTGGAGTAAACATGCCCTTCATTATTAAGGCCCACTAAGCATACAGGACAGGGGTATTCTATTCATGGGTTACATTCCCAACAGTAAATGCACAAGATATTGTCATGCTTATACTGTAGCTGAAGTTCCAAACAACTACAGAACTTACAAAGCACTAAAAATACCATTAACATTTCAAGAACTCCAAAATTGGGTTGAAGGCACTGCACCACATATAAGATTTTTTTTATACTGGATCCCCTCAGCAATGCAGCAGCAACATGGCCAGTCTTAGCTGTTTACACACCCTTCTCAGATATGACCAACCTGATGGCACCAGAGCAATGTATACATATTTAGTCAGAAAATATAGATGTTTGACATAATATGTGATGCAAACAATGACAATACATCCAGCAAAGGCTGTTCATGCTGCACAACTGCAATTGGCTATGCCTGGAATTAGTCCAGTGACCATCTGTGCAGTCATAGGTAAGGTTCCCATCATTTGGAAAGAGACTCCATTCTGGATTGATAAAAAAACAAATCAGCTTGAAGCAGTGTTTTCCCATACGGGACCCAAAAAAACATAGAATTCTCACAATATGCCTGCCAATAGGGATGGCTCCCCCAGTGGAAGACTGCGCCACTTGGGGCAGAGTCTTTGCTGCAGTAGGTAACGTAACACATGGTACACCTTCATTTTGCCAGAGGTGCTTACACAGATCCAAAATGATTATGGGCCAGCCAATGTCCTTGGATTTGAGGATGAAAAGGATGAGCAATTTTGCAGCAGTATCAGCAATAATGCTAAGTAATATAAAAGCTGAAGCAGCAGTGTTGGCTAAACTCCAGGGAATTACAAAACTTGCCCCAGGAGACCAGGATCATGAATTACCTAAAATTATGGAGGCAACCTATGCATCAATGGGCAGACATAATTTGGGAGCCAGACCTAGTTAACAGCAGATTAAGGGTAATTCTGAAAAGGATAACTCATAGCAGGCATCAGCGTCTTCTAAGAAGTGGGATAATAACAAAAATAAATAGAAGACTAAAACTTGGAGTGTATCTCCTCTAATGAAGTCCTCAGACAAGCAATACAGTGCAACCGTTATACAATTAAAATACCTGATAGGGGTAAAAGATGACAGGAGACTAACTGCAGCCGCCGTTTACTCCATCTCCCTCGATGGATTGAATACTCAGCGACCGACTGCACTGCCTGAGATAGCCGGTGAACAGCACGCAGTTGGTGGTGGGAGGCACTGGACCTCGTATTACAGCTCACAGCTGCTGCGTTTGGGGAACATCTATTTCAATTCAAACGGAATACCCGGTGGCAGGTGAGGAAATCACTGATCCACTGGATGGCCTTGAGAGGCGGGAGAAAGGTACGAGGGTGAGTTTCAGCTTCTCCTGGCAACAGCAGAGTGCACACAGGAGGCGGCCAACGAGATTGCAATGGAGCTCCGCTGGAACTAAAGCAGCGCAGCGGGACTGGTGAGGCAAATTGTGATGCCAGTATCAAAAAACAAACTGCTGTCAGCTTGGGAGTGCAAGTAGAGGGGGTTCTGCCCAGCCAACGGTTGCCTCAATGTTTGCTAATCTTTCAATGACTACCCTGGAGAAAAGCAATGTGCTGGAGGAAGGGGGTGACAGGACATTAACGGAGGAGACCGAGCAAGGGAATGAGGCTGCAGGGGGGGGGCAGAAAGAGCCAGGAGCGCCTCAAAAGTCATAGCTGGTAATCAGACAGGGAACCCCCTCTTCCCAGTGAACTTAATGTATGAATTAACTGGAGGAAGAAATACTAGGAACAGAAGAGCAAACACGATCAACACCGAAGGTAGATGGGATCTGCATCAACGAGGCTGGCCATGGGGAGGAAACTGTGAGGGAGAAGACCTGGACAACACCCATTGGCGCAGGAACTTCTACAAATCTGCCTGCACAAGCTGGCATCTTGTCACCAGAAAGCCATGGGTTGGAAACATTCTATTCATTAACTGAAGAGTCTGGGGTATCAGAGCTGGAGGACAGGTCATCAAGCAGGGAATCTCTCACAAAAGACAGCTCCTCCTCCCAATCAACACAAAAGAAAAAATCAAGGAAAAAAAAAGAAAATAGGAAAGGAAGCCTTAAAAAAAGCACTAGAAAACAACTCAAATGGGACAACTCCGACACACAGGTTTGGCCCCAAAACGAGAAAGGAGACGAGCTGGCTGGAATTAAAGAACCTTCCCTATCGACCATTTTAACATCAATTCAGCAAATGCAGGAAGGAAAAAAATAGAAATGAGAGACGCAGAGGAAGGATTGCCGCAAAAAAAGTCCAAACCGATTTCCGCAAGTTGAATAAAACATGTGGGCAAATTGTGGATTGTATAACCTCGGTTGAGATGCAGACTGAGGCACTGGAAGCTGATGTGGAATCGATTAAGACTCAAAGTAGGGAACAAGGTGCAGCTATGGTTGAGTCATGACCAAATGAGGAGAAACAACCTGCACTTTTTAGGGATACCTGAAGGCCTAGATGGGAGTGACCGCAGAAGCTACATAGTAAAACTCCTAAGAGATGCATTTCTTGAACAATCAAGCTGGGATTGGGATATGGAAATACAGAGGGCCCATTGCTTCCCATTATGCAGGAGAAAACAAATGCAGAACGCTAATGAGAAACCTAGAGCAATGTTGGTTTCCATTGGTAATTTTCTGTTTCGACAAATTATATTTGATAAAGCCCACCCCAACTCTCTAAAGATCAGCAAAGGGGTCTTGCTCTTTTTACGCTCAGATTTCTCACATGCAAGAGTTTAAAAATGGTGGCATCTAAGGCAACTCTTCTCTTCTTTCCAGAAACTTGGAGCAGAGGTCTTCCTGCTAAACCCAGCCAGATTGAAGATAAATTTTGAAGGCACAACACACAGCTTTACCTCCGAAGTACATGTGCAGGAATACTTAGAAGAAAAATTACAAGGGGAAAAGATTTCCAAAATAAATAAAACATTTAAAAAGGAGGAGGGAGGAAAAAAATGGAAAAGTGGTACAATAATAAACATTATGGACAAGACTGGGAATAATAGATACTGTGCAGTCTGAGGAAAAATAGAGATTTCACGGATTGAGGGAGATGGGGGTCAGTTGATCAGCCGTACATCGATCAGGCAATGCCTGATTGCCTTTTTGTTAGGAAAGAGTGGGGGAGGGGTGGGTGGGTGGATGGAGGGCAGCTCACATAAAGGGTGGTGCGGGTGCACAAAAGGAGGGCACTGGGTGGTTAAGAGTTTTGTAATAGGTGGCAGTTAGGATTTTATTCTTTCTCGGCCTTGAGTCCTTTATTCTTTAATGTCTACCTTGCCCCGTTGGCCAGGGTAGTGGAGGCATGCGGAGTCAGAGTGATTTCCTATGCTGATGATACACAGCTGATATTCTCCTTTAGAGATCACTCTGACTCCAGCCTCTCTAGTTTTCGCCACTGTTTGGGCGAAATCTGCTCCTGGATGGCCTTGAACCATCTCCGTCTTAACACTGACAAGACGGAAGTCCTGTTTTTTAATCAAAAAATGACAATACCCCCCTCACTTTGGTGGCCTACGGTTCTCAACCCCGCCCCCAACTCCGGTGCATTCTGCTCGTAATCTGGGATTCCAGTTTGACGATACGCTCTCCTGCAGCCCACAAATTAATAAAGTTACTGCCGCCTGCTTTGGAAAATTAAAAATGATGAGAAAAATCTTTCCATTTCTGCCAATGGACGCGCACAGAACAGTTACTCAGGCCTTAATAACCTCACATTTGGATTATGCCAACAGTCTGTACGCGGGGGCCCCATTGTACCAAATTGAACGCCTCCAAGTAGTCCAAAACGCGGCAGCAAGACTGATTGGCAATATCCCTTTCCGACACCCGATCTCAAGGTTTCGTAAACAGCTCCATTGGCTTCCTATAGCCTGCCGCATTAAGTTTAAAATACTCACTCTTGCGTTCCGTGCTCTGAACGGATCCGAAACCGAATACTTGAGAAAGAGATTGACATTATCTCACTCAGTGAGAGACCTACGTTCCAACAGTCTTCGTCTTATGGTGGTGCATCGCTTCCGCCGCGCCCGAATGGGTGGCAGAGCCTTTGCTGTCCTTGCCGCAAAACACTGGAACAGCCTTCCCTTAGACCTCCGATTTGCCCCATCTGAAGCACTGTTCCGTAGACGCTTGAAAACTTGGCTATTCTCTTCTATTTAGACAGGCCCTCCTTCTTTTCTGCTGACAGTTTTAGCGCCGGGACACCCCCGACGGGGGTAGCTGTGCGCTCTACAAGAATCATAAATAAATAAATAAATAAATATATAAGGAATATCAGAAACAGGGCAACCAAATACAACTAAGAAAATGGGGAGATTAGGTATGGCAACATTGAACATCTGCGGGCTAAATCATGCAAAAAAGAGACAAGTGATGGCACAAGGACTGCAATCATTGCAAGCAGACATTGTCTGCTTGCAAGAGACCCACCTTGATGGGTCAGAGAAAGATTTATTGAAATATCTTGGCTACACTGTGGTTGGGCCCACGACGCAGGGAACCCACTCAAGGGGGGGTGTCGCGATTCTATCTAAGAAGAGATCAATTCAATTTGTGCACAAGCGGTCAGGTGGGCTTGGCCGATGGGTCCTTACAAACAGGAGGGCTCCAGGGCTGTCAAATTTCTCCCCATGCTCGGTTTATTGCAGTACTGTGGACGATTCGTCCCTTTTGGAATGCCTAACTAACGAACTGGCACATTGGCCATTGCCATTAATCGTGTGTGGAGATCAATCTCGAATACAAATGGGGACAAGATCAAAGATATAAGGGTAGGGCGCCAAAAGTTTTGAAAGCATTATGCAATCTATGTCAGGTACATGGCTTGGTGGATGTATGGACTTTAAAGAGGCCAGAGGAGCATGTGTTTACCTATTATTCTGCCCCCCACTAGAAGCACGTTTGGTTGGATTATTTCTTGGCCTCCTCTACACTGTTTAGGAGAAGTAGTATTAATCAGCACCCTAGAGTGCTATCTGACCACAGCCCCCTGGTATTGCAGCTGGAGCAGGGAGGATCCACCGAGAAAGCTTTGGCATGGACCTTTGAGAGGGCCCTCCTACTAGACGAATGTTATGTAGGACACCTAAAGGAATGGATACCTGACTTTCTACAGAGAAATTTGGGATCGGTACAACTGGGAGTGGTATGGGGCACCTTACAAGCAGGAGTGAGGGGCCAGACAACACAGTATTTAAGCAGGAAAAGGAAAGTAAAACAAAATATAGGAGCATCAAACTGCAAAAACTAGTCCAGGCAGAGGAAAAGTAGTTGAGGCCCTAGGACAATTTTGGATGATAGAAGAAGCACAAGAGGAAGTGACCTCAGCAAAGCCAGTAATCCAAGGGGAACTATTAAGGAAAGCTCTAGATAAGGCATCAGCTGATAGTGAGGAAGTCTATGAATGTGGGGAGAAGGTGGGTAGTTTTTTGGCCGTCAGAACAAGATCTGTGGTGACTCGCAGCAAGAGTTTGCCACTAAACAATCCTGTGTTGGGGCAGGTAACAGAGTCTAAGGATATAGGAGCAGCCTTTTTTATATTTTACCAATCACTTTATATGTAGGATGTGGGTAGAGTCAGAGGGGATGTGTCAGTCAAAATTGGCAAATATTTAGATGCCTGAGAGATGGAGGTTCTGACGCACGATGAGAGCGAGGCGTTAGAGTCCCCAATTGTGTGGAAAGAAAATGACCCTATGGCGGCCATTTTTTTAGATGCCAAAACGGCCTCTGATAGGGTCTCCTAGCCTTTTTTATGGATGACAATGAAAAAGAAAGGGATTGGGAACAGGTTTATAAGAGCAGTTTAAGCCCTGTATAAAGATCCAGAAGCTAGGGTACTTATAAAGAACGAAATAACCCAACCACTGAAAATCACGAGGGGGACACGACACGAGCCCCCCTGCTCACCTCTTTTATTTGCCTTGTATATAGACCCCTTTCTTAAACAATTTGCTGCAGTCCACAACATTCCTCCAATAGTGAGAAATAATCATGAGAGTAAAGTTCTGGCCAATGCGGATGACATAGCCATTGTAACTCCTCACTCAGAATAGGCTATGGGGGCAATAGAAGAGAAGGCACAAAAATATGGCTTACTGTCAGGCTATGCCCTAAACAGGGAGAAAACCCAAATAGTAGTTAATGAATTTATTACTCTTAACGATAAGGGGGTAGTTAAAAAGCCATCTATTTGGAGGTTAAAACCAATTCATATCTGGATCAGGTGGTCAATGAAAATTTGGGGAACCAAGAAAGCTTTACATCTACATTTTCATTGGCACAACCAATATAATCAAAATTATTTATTTTCCAGGGCAATACCGATTGCTTTTACAAATTTTTGGCTTAACAAATTTGAAAACATTTTTACACAATTTATTTGGTCTTATTCCAGGCCAAGAGGACCGTATACATTTGTATTATTGCCCAGAGAGCGCAGAGGCCTATACTTTCCTAACCTGAAGCTATATTGGTGGGCAACCTCACTTACGCACTTTACCACTCTTTTGAGCATCAACAATAGCATAATACAATCTAAATCTCCCCCTCCATGGAAACAGGTGATGCGTGGGGATGCCTTTGGCATCAGCTAAGCTATGAATATCACAAAAGAGTCCAGTTTAAGACACTACTTACGGCTTTTAAAATCTGGGAGGCAATACGGCACCTAAATGGAATCGGAAGGATCAACTATTACACTCCATTATGACAGAACAGATATCTACCAGATATTTTTAACGATACACCTTTTAAGACCTGGTTTGAACTGGGTATTAAACAGCTAGGTTGTTTTTATTCTCAGGAGGGTATTAGTTCATATATGGAACTAACAGCTAAATTTGGCCTTACACATAGGGATTTCTTTAAATATCTGCAGATTAGAGACTTTTACAAACAAATGAGGGCAAAATGGACCAGTTCGAGAGAAGTGAATTGGTGGACAGAATCACTCTGCCCATCCCCCCTAGCATTGGGACTATCTATAAGCATCTGAACGAGCGCTCCAAAAATGACATGGAAGGATGTTCCAATAAATGGCAAGAAAGATTAGAGATTTTGGGGGCCAGGTTCCAAAATATATTCCTAAATGCCCAGACAATTTTAATACCGGCCAAACTCCAAGTACAATTTTATAAGACATGCTTCAGGTTTTATTACACCCCAAACAGAATAGCAAAATGGAGCCTACTGCCTGTGCTGCTCTCTTCACAATGCGTACATAATCCACATGTTTGCGACCTGTGAAAAGCTAGCCCCCCTGATCAAGGATATAAAGGGGATTTTAAAGGAGAAATTACAGCTGCAGGTTGAGCTGGATGCACCAGCAATTTTTCTGGGACTAACTAGTCTAACGGAAAGAGAAGGAGGTACGTTTTTAATAATAGCAATGGCGGTGTATAGGTTGTGTGTAGCATCGTCCTGGCTGGACACGACGCCCCCTTCAATTCAACAATGGGTGGCGCAGCTATATATAACCTAGAAAAGGCTATTTATAGGTCCAAGGGAAGCAGGGCTTAAAAGAAGAGGTTAGAAATATGGAAGCCGGTTTCAGATTGGATTGAATAATGGGTATTCTCCCTGATATTTGCACTACGCACTTTTAATGAAGCACCTTATATTCTTGTCTTTGTTCAATGTATTAATCATTTAGTGACTATGTATTTAAAGTAAGACTGTATTGTGAGGACTGATAATTGTTTTATCTTAGGCACCTGGCACCTTGGTATCATTGCACCTTGCACTTTGTAATAAGTACTCATGGGCACTTGCCCAAACTGCCATTTTTTTATTACATATGCGGCCGTCTCACGCACTGTGCACTTTTTAATAAGCATATGTGGGGATCTGCCCACATTGTCACTTTTACTGTCTATTATTTGTGCTGCTATTTTATAGAAGCTTGTAATCATAAGTATCTATGTACTGTTTAACGCACTTTCGCACCTGGCACTTTAAATGTGTTAAATGTATAATTGAAGATTGTTGGAGTTTAATGCACCACAGTGGGATTGGATTCTGGATAAATGTGGGCTGGGGGTGGCGGAGCAAGGGATATAATGACGGTGGTATGAGAAAACTGTTTCATTTGCCTCACTCTCGAATAAAACATATTTAAAAAAAAAGAAAACACTTGATAAGTGTCCACATTCAGTGGCTGTGGAGAAGTGTGGCTCACTGGTTAGAGCAGGCAGACCCTGAAGCAGAGGTCAGACCCGGGACCAGGGTTCAATTCCCGACGCGGCAGGGTCTTGAGCTCAAATGTCCATGGACTCGATAATTCTCGCTTTGGTGCCTGACCTAATCATGGGTTCACACTCTGCAACTCTGGGCATTAAGCTTGCTTAATCTCCACAACGGCCCCCCGCGGCGGGATGCCTGGCTTTCACCTTGGGGATGCCCTGTAGGGGCTATCTCACAGGGAAAAGCCAGGACGGGTTCCCAAGGCAAGCGCGGAGATACCCCTTCGGGGGTCGAATCTGGCGCTATATAAGAACATAATAATAATAATAATAACTGTTATAAAAGACTTGAAGACTTCATCTGGACACATGCAGTAGCCACATTCCATTGGGACCAACTTCTGGCATTCTACTTCAGGGCTTCCAGAGACACAATGGGAAAATTGGGTGTGATTGTGCAGCACTCCAACCCCTGTCATCCAGAGGGAACTGTAGTGAAGAGAAAAACACAGGACTTGTAGCAGGTTTTAACAGCTAGAATACTAGGTTCAGGTTGCAGTTGGTTTCACCACCTGTATAGACTCCAGGGAGCTCTGAATAGTATGCTTAAAATATCCCTGGGTAGTTGGACTCTACTTGAGATCTACATGAGATCTTGTTCGGGGTTACGATGTGGGTTCCAGATCTTCACAGTCCCAGTACAGTGACAGGGAAAAAAACCTTTTGAAGTCAGTGAACATGTGGCTGTTTTAAAGGAACTGTAAGACTTCCAAAATGCTCAGAAAAATGACCAAAAGAAATGTTCCACCACTGGTGAAGTAAAAGAAGTGGCAGCAACTAATAGTTGGATTCAAAAGATTGGTAATCTTGTCCGGTAGAAAATTGTGGACAAGAAGGAATTGGGGCCATCCTACAGAGCGTCTCTACCTGTCCTGGCTATTGAAGGTACTAGAACTTTTAACTCCTTTTGCTGGTAGCAAATAAAAGAGATTTGTCCCTCTAGATCTCATTAAACATTATCATGTGGCCAGTTCTACATAGTAGGTTGCAAGGCTCCTGGGTCCTCTCAATACCCAACATGAGGTGCGGTTGGAATCTTTGATTGATGATAAAGCTTCTTCTCCTTGGCTGGGGACAGCTAACACTGACGTATCACTTCTTTCTGTCAAATCAACAAATGTCATACAGTCATCATGTACGGTAACACATATTTCAATTCTGAAAGAGACAAGGATGCTGCCCACTGCAACGTACTAGCATTGGAATAATCTATCAGTTCTACACAGCTCCTCGAGCCTCCCAATTCTGTACAAACAGCATTTGGCTACTTTGTCGACTTTGATTAATTCTCTTCAAATATGTCAGCCCAAGATCCACCTCTACAAAGGGGACCACATGAATTTTACATTTGGCTTCAAAAGACATACTTTATCCCTACATGAATATACTTTGGGGTTACGATTTTGTTACTTTTCCTCTTCTTTTTGATTGGTTTGTGACAGTATTTTTCTTGCTTCTGAATGGACACCATCACCCAGAACGTTCTACTGTGGAACTAGTAAATGAGGTTTTAAAATCCAATTCTTCAACACACAAAGTGCAAAGAAACCTACACTGCCACAGGGTAGCATGGAAACGTTTGTACAGACATTTGCATACTTTTCTGGTGACGATTCAGCAGACCCATATTCATAATATTATAAATTAAGAGAAAACATTGAATAAAATTATGCTCACTGATGCAATGTTGATTTATTCTGCATCTTTATTTCCCAGTTATTGACGCAATAGTATGACTATTGGAGAGACAGTATTGCTTTAAAATCTATTTGGGGGCAAGGGATTGGCAGGTTCAGGGGAGCAATGCTCTACTTAAGACATACTTTATACCACAGTGTTGGAAATGGCCCTTTTTGGTGAGCCTTCCCAAGACTTTTTTTCTTTTGTTACTCCAGCTTTTCCCCTTATCTTTGTGCTAGACATAGGACTTTAATCACATTTAACACTGCCATTCAATCATATGATTATTGGGGATTAGTGTATATGTGATTGACTGATTTCAATTAGCTGTAAGCCTTTGTCTAGGGGTAAGACATATACCTCAGGCATGAAACTCAAATGCTCCCCTGTGGTCCTGCAGCACTGGTTGTTCCACCCACGGCCGTAGCTCTTCAAACGTGCCACAGGTTTGTCATGGAGGGGCCTGTGTTTGCAGGCTACTGTTATTCGAATTGGCATTTAAAAAAGCTGCTCGCCGAGTTCTGCATGCCTCTCACTCCATCATAGCACCCCCTAGGGACAGGGTGTGATTTCCAGAAGAGGCAGTGCACAGGCATGTCTTCGCCCCTCTAAAGATATTGATCAAATCTCCCACTATAGGATGGCAGACAGGACAACATTTTGAGAGGGCCTGTGCATTTCAAAGGTGGCCTTTATAACTAACCTCATCTTCAAAGGCCTTCATGTGTAACCTACCGCTTTTGGGATTGGAAACATATTACGCTGGTTCGACGCTGGGACATTGACAAGAGGAACTATTGGGGTAGGAAGTACTGCAACTGGATATTTGCAGACTTGTAGGGGCCTAATGCTTGTCGTGATCAAGGAAGGGGACTATCAGTTGATGGATTTTGCCAAGATTTTGCTGGCCTGCAGCTAATTTCCAATTGTTGTGGCCGGGTCCCTAGGCACTATCCAAGGGCCAGTTGGCTGGCCTCCAGTCCAAAAGATCCCAGGAACAGAAAGCTTCTCTCCAGTTCCACAAGATCGAAAGGAACGTGCAGGGTGAGGCGGAAGTGGGTGCAAGTGATCATCGGTTGGGACAAGGACCGTCCTGACGTATGCCGTAATCACACTGTGCAGAGGAGTGTGTTTGTAAAGAGCAGCCTACCTGAGGTGCCAGAACGTGAGAAGTTTGAGTGGTTGAGTGGCTTGGTCACAAGACATAGCCAAAACATGGGATTTCTTAACCATTGCAACTGTACAGGGTATGCGATCTTGGGAATGTTGTGTTTTATACTAATGTGTTAGCGGGAAAGTGGAATTCCTCTGAACAGCCTTAATATATGTGTCTTTCGCTTTTGGTTTGGGAGGGATTGCTTGGATCGTAAACACCATGAGGAAGTACGCACATGGGTTTATGTTCCTTATAAGGCTAAGAGAATAATGGGGAAGGTGAATACCTATGACTACCACATGTATGTTCATGCTATTCAGCTACTAAAGAGAGAGTTCGACAATTGCATATAACTGTTAAGCATATAGCCACTGTGTATGTCGTTTTGATTTCAATGTGTGTGCAAACAAAGACCAGTGTTTTAAACATACTGTGTGGAGTCTTTGTGTGGTGTACTCAGTGTTTTGCAAGGGTGCTGTTGTGCCAATACTTTACACTTTGACCGTCAGGATAAGCCTGAGTGCTCTGTGCCAAGCTACCCAAGAATGAGCACAGGTTATTGGTCAAGTGTATCATATTCATCATATCTAGGATGGTGGATTCTGTCTGGGTTTGATGCATCCCAGCCAGCCAAAAACTGCTGGGTGTAACACACAACAACTGATTTTCCTGAATAAAACTTTGCAGCAGACAACCAGTTTCGGCCTAGCCAAGATAAAGGATTTAAATACACCACATATTGAGACTTGGTAACAGTTCACTAATTACACAAAGGAAACAACATGGTTAGAAATGGGACATACATTTTTAGATACTCACCGATGCCAGGCACGTTTACAAGACAACAAGAAGAGGTTTAGAATTAATAGACCAGACCCATGTTACATGCAGACACAACACATAGAAGTGGTAACAACATGAAGTGGCGCTACCATCAAGAACGGCAACATTATTCCATCTAATTTGCCCTCTCACAGTTGCACCCCCGTCCATGCAGCCATAAGTCCAGCCTTTTGTTGCAGGTCAAGCGAGATCTACCCGTGTGAAGTGGTTGAATATGTATGAGTGTGAATGACCCCCAGAAGATGTGAGTGTCTGTTGAGCCCCTTGAAATGCCCTGGAGTGAGTGGAACACCTAACTTTTTGGAGAAAATCCTTTCCCCACATGAAATGATTAACTTTATTGATAGTTTTTATTAATTCTTGAATTTGCTAGCTTTGACTGTTTTCTAAAAATGACTGATTGCATCAAAACAAATAAAAAAATATATATTTTCTATAAAAATATGAATTGACTGTTATCTATTTGTTGTCTTGGGTCTTGATATTCAGTTGATATTGCTCCCTTCCAATCAGAATCGGATCCTGTTTAGGACGCCTTATTATCTATCTTGGCAGGGTGTTCTTTTCTAACTGCTCCGCAATGTTGGAAAGTTGTGCCTAAGAATGTAAAACATTCAACGTTGTCTGAGGCACTTGCCCCTTATTCCTGATTACGTGGGTCTACAGGATATTTTACGAGGTCCTCGAAAACCACATCAAAAGTGCTTTCAGCATGCAATATACAATGAAGTGTCGAAAGTTTCAGAGCAGAAAGCTGCTGAGAGACTGGATGAAACTGAAAGAGCAAATTTAGAAATGATCTACCAGTTGTAGGCAGTGTGCTATCGGCATCATAAAGAGTGACATATCTTCTTTGCAACATTGGGCAATCACAACTTAAGTCTATTTTTCTACTAAGTTGGACTTTACAGACGCTCAGTACTGGTTGCATCCCATGGAAACACCTAAATAGCAGTAGCTTGTTTTTACCATACAATCTAACTACAGAACAGACCACCAAGTAAAATGAGACATACATTATGTTACACATGGAAAAGTTGGAAAAATACACCATTCACTGTTGCAGAAATTCCATCAGCAGATAGGTTAATGCACAGGTGTATTTCTCTGCCACTCTGAATGTTTCACTTATAATACTGCGCACAACATCATCAAGTGGGCAGATATAAATTGCTAGAAGAGGGGTTTGTACATGAGTCATGGATTTTACCTTCCACCTACAGATGTAGGAAGGGTGCCTGACACTGAGATTTATCTTAGTGTTACAATCTGCTAGAATACTCTAGCCCATTCTTTAGTTTGCATAGAAGTTATACTCCATGGAGCATGTAATGTGTCCAAGGTGAACTCACTGTGTTATCTGAAGGGTTCTCCAGCTGATTCATCTAGAATTCAGATTGCTTTCCAGAGGTAGCTATTTGATGTTGAATGATCAAGGCTGCTATGGGATGAGACCGGGAATTGCCTAGCTAATGACAGTTTCTGCGGTCATGACCTGTTGTGCACAAGTACTATTTCCACATGCGTGTACAGTTCGGGATGCAACAGTTTGGCCTCAAATTAAGGTTTCTAATGTGAACTTTGATGCTTTAACCAGACTGGAAGCCTCTTTGTTTCAGAAGGATTGCGGCCTTGACATCTGCAAGGGAGATATTTAATCTTCAAGTTGCAAGGTCTTTCTCTGAGATTCAGTCATTACTCTGCGCTAATTCCCCCACACCATTTTTGGGAACTAATGCACTTCATTTTTAACATTTCTAATACTGTGGGGGTAGCACACTTATTTAACACAATTCGCTTTGGATTGGTTAGCACCTTCCAGGCGGTCTTCAGATTTATTTCATCTTTTATACACTCTGTGTTTGGAAGCATTTTTGGAGGCTTACCGCTAGTCCTGTTTCTGCTTGTCAGGACTCAGATTTTATTTTATCTGCTCCACAATGGATGTCACGTCAAGCGACCAAATGGGGATAGCAATGTCTCATGTGCCTCTGTGTCCTGAGAGCAGTGCTTTGGCACACCCTTGCCACAAAAATAAACGCCAACTGGTTCTTGACTTTTCAGCCTTTCTGGCTACAGTGCGTGCAGCCCATATTCCGCTGTCTGCTGTGCACTTTCCAGTGTGCCCCGGATTTTCACTTGGGAATGCAACTGGTTCGAACTATGGACAGAAAACTAGAGGTGGGTCCCCTAAATGACCAGTTGTACTGATGCCCTTAGTGATCGCTGTTGCTTTGAAAAGCATATTTTGAGCCTTCCTGGGATGCTTCAGCACCTGGTGATTTGGATCCTGGTTTGTCTTCTGCAGATTTATTGCTGGCATTTCTACTTTGGCGGCTGCAGAATTGGTTGGATTTGAAAATGTTTGCTCTATGCAGCTGGTGCTATGGGTGCCGCTGGGAACATCATCTACGATTGTAGGGAACAGCAATATTTTGCCTACCCCTCAGACCATTTAAGCAATCTGACCATTTCGAGCAGTGAAGATGTTTTTTAATTTGGCCTTTTTTTAACTGTTCTATACTAGTTTTAAATTGCACCTTTTTATTTGCGTTTTATATTGTGTGTATTGCAATCTGCTTTCTGTATGCTCTTATTATTAAAGAGCACAATGCTTTTTAGGATTTTAGGTTCTCATGACCATATCTTTTTTTAGCATGTACTTCAGAATACCTCTGTCTTCTTTGCTTCCTTAGGCCTCAACCGCAAAGGTCAAGTCTCCTCCCGTCAGGGAGAGCCCATGTTGTGGTAACATCTGTGTGACTATATGTCTGCAGTTCACTGGTTTTTTAACTGGTGCTGATTAGCCATTTGAACCTGTGGAATTCAGAGTTGATACCTCTATGTAGTGATCCTTTTAAAGGCTGAAGCTTGAACAACCTACAGCCAATACATAGGGTTATCTACTCAGCAGAGAAAGATTGGTCCCTAAGACCATGAACGACTCCGGTTAATAGGTGAGTAGGGTTTTTTGGGTACACAAAAGTAACTAATCAGGTGATCCATTAAATAAGCACCCAAGCTATTGTATGTATCACAAATCCACAGCCTGTCATGGAGTGCAAATTGAGCCATGATAAATAAACAGTAAGTTTGGATGCCCCCATAGAAAAGAGGTAACCAGTATTGCTGGTAGTAAAATAATATTTACAATCCCTCCCATGGTACAAAAAGGTTCATAGGTTTTAATTTGACTTCTTTAAACATTTATGGGTGTTTTCCTAAGTCTATTACAGTTAGACCTCTTCCTTAGGATTGCTCAAATGAAAGTCACTGATTAGGCAGATGGCCATCCTCCTCACAGTAAGCCAAGCTGCACAATCTTATTCTCTCACTGAGGTCATTCATTGCTGAAGATAGATGAAGAACAAACTGAAACAAGGAATTAAAAGTGGTGTCAAGCATGAGCAAGCAGCAGTACCAGTGAGGATATAACCCTCGAAATTTGCAACAAAGAAAAGAGGCTGCCTTGATCACATTCTTGATCACAATGTGGGTGAAGAAGTATGAAATAATTGGACCATCATTTGGTGATACTACGAAACAAACTACAGACATGCTCTGCATATTTAATAAATGAATGTTTGTGTTCCATTCGTTTTCCCCAGCACATCCCAATAACTGCTGATGTGGTTTAAAAAAATGTACGGATCAAATTTATCAAGGATTTATCTTTTTTACCGCAAGTGCGGTCCTTGATGGCTACTTGTTTTTTGATCCTGAAATATTTAGGAAAGATCATCAAATGTGTCACAGCACACACTCAGAAAGACTTCGCCCACACCTTAATTACAGCCAGGTTAGACTAAGTCAATGTTCCATCCCTTGGGGCACCACATGGTCTGCTAAATAGGCTTCAGTTGGTGCAGAATGCAGCAGCATACCTTATTTTAAACACCCCCATCAGGCAATCTATCAGTGGGGTTTGAGGGCACTGAACTGGCTCCTGATCAGGCAAATCATTAAATTCAAAGCTCAAAGAATATCTCATAGAATCTTACAGACAAGAGGACCTTGTTATTTACAGGAAAGAGTTACAGTATATGAATGTTGGAGGGCTCTTCACTCCACCAATCAGATTCCCTTGATTCACAAACCAACAGCCAGGTGGGATCTTTTTCTGTCTTTGGCTGCTAGGCTGTGGGGTTTTCTACCCAGGAGTGTACGAGAAATTGAAGCAGAAGATTTTTTAAATCCAATCTTAAAACATTCCTTTTCAGAGAGAAGTAGTCAAATACCGCAGCGAGTCAGGGAGGAAAAGCACACTCGCACACTTGCCCCACACCAGACCAACAGCCACCACTAGTAGACAAGTCACATGCACCAACGCCAGGAAAGCCACGTCTGGGGTGCCAAGAGACAGTTCCACAGTTCAATGGCATACCACATTAAATGCAAGCAAAACACAGACGCACAGCGTAAACCCTAATTATGGCAGTTAATAGACAGTAACTGTGTATACTTAAGGCAAACTAACCAATAACGGACAGCATAATATGCAGCTAAGTACGGATGTTAAATTAAAGAAAAACTGTAAATGAACCAAAGCAAAATGAAAATTTTGACTGGTATGAGTGCGAGTAAGGCCCATGTAGACTGGAAAGGCGGGCCGACATCAGCTCTGCCGCACGTATGGCAGGGCGCACCGGTCCCCACTTGCCCCCAGGTTCCCTGGTGACCCGGAAGTGATTGAGTCACTTCCGGGCCACAGGTGAAACAAAGGCCAGGCCGGTTAAATCCGGCTTGGCCTGCGAGGGGCTTAAAAGGCAGTGCAGCGCGGGAGTCGGCCTTTTTGACTCCTGTGCGCCAAGGCCTGCCCTTTCCAGCCTCTAGGAGGCTGTAAATAATTTTCCCACCCACCATCCCCTAAAGCAGATGATTGTTATTGTGCATTATGAATGTTTGCATAATTTGGTGACAAGTGTTTATGTATGACAAAGTGTATGATTAATTTGTTTTGTTCCTTAGAACTTTCCCCCGTTTTCAGGTCATCAATCGTCGTATTTATTATTATGCCTTGGTCAGGCGGTAAGGTCATGATTGGTGAGCAGTTAATTTAAGGTCCTTAGGGGGGGCGGCGCCATTCTCGAATGGGGTCGCCCAAAAGGGAGAGACAAGTGGTCTCTCATAGAACTCCAGGGGAAGGTACAGCCTGTTGGATACATGGGTGCGGGGGACACAGTCACGCTTTCCCTAGGCTCTTTGGCCACCCTGCACGTGCAAAATGACGCCAGTAAACGGCGCAGAGATGCAAGGGCCCCCTTTAATGGAGTTAATGAAGCATACGGGGTAACCGGGGGACCAAAGTACCCTCACGGTAAGCGGGCCCTCTGCGCATGGGCCCTTTGACAGAAGGGCGTGGTTTAATAGGGCGTATGGGGGTAACCGGGGAGGGGATGTACCCCCACGGTAAACGGGCCCTCCTGCGCACCCGCATACTCCGACAGGAGGGTGTGGCTAAATAGGGCATTCGGGGGTAACCGAGGAGGGGATGTGCCCCCACGGTACATGGGACCTCCTGCGCACGTGCACACTCAGACAGGAGGGCGTGGTTAAATAGGGCGTTCGGGGATAACCGGGGAGGGGATGTGCCCCCACGGTAAACGGGCCCTCCTGCGCATGCGCACTCCTTCATGAGGGCGTGGTTTAGTGATAAGGATCTGACACCAGTTATTGAACTTGCCGTAGGCCCAAATAGGTACGCAGAAAATGATCTATGTATAATATAGCCATCTGAATACCTGTATATATCAATTGTAACATTTTCTGCGTAATTGTGTAAATATTGTTTATTTCGATTTTGATTTATTTTGCATATTTTAATAAATACGACCGGGGGTCGAAAGAACCCCCGCCTTCCAAAGAAAGCCCTCTCACTTCCTGTTAATAATGTTATGCTGTTTAACGGAAGGGTGGGGTTCCTCCGGCAGTCCATGGCCATAAAACATTATGCAGTGCAATTACTCGAATAATTGTACAGTATGTGCACGCTTGATAAAGTAAAAAAGTTCAATCAAAACAGATTAAAAAAAAGTAGTCAGTGACATTTGTCTGGTTAGCTCAGCACCCGACGCTTCCTTAGAAGAAGCTGTTGCAGTTTATCAGAGGCTTTTCGTTCATTCATGTTATATAGCACCGAATAAGTGATTAATACCAGAAGGAGAAACAGGCAGCAGTGGAGGGGTTTACAAAGCGCGAATGTGTCAGCAGTGTATTCTGTTACGATTCTCTGCCAAGAAATTGCACTGTTTACATATGGCTCCAGAAAAAGCTGCCTGACATCCTTCTGTGCCTGCTTTCTGGCAGCAAACACTGTGCGTTGTTTTCTGACGTCTGTTCCACGATGTTTGATCACATATTGCTTGTATGCCCCGAGGGCCGCACTCCATAAATGTACACAAGGTAACATATGTCATCTGCTTCAGCAGATCCCACTGAGGGTGAAACCACAAACAGAATTCCTGCCGCACACTCCCAGCGATCCCGTGCAGGAACGCACCTTTTCTGCGAGCTCAGATTTCTGTAATCATGGGATGTCTCCACTGGCTGAATGATGTGCAATGTTCTCCTTTCACTCTCTAGCATTTATACTCAGAATTGTTCAATCTGCTCCTCTTTTTTTCCCTTAGACTACAGAAGCATTTTTAGAAAAGAAAGGATGCTTTCTAGTTCCAAACACAACTCGAAGCATATTTTAATAATTGTGATGTCAAGAGGGCACTCTCTTACTGATAAGTTGTGCAATCATTCTCAGTCGGCTATCAGTGCATGGGTACCCAGTGGCTTCCACAAACATTTAATATTACGAGGCCCGTCCAGGCCCACGGTGATTGCCTGACGCGGTGTAATAACGTTTCCAGGAAGTCGCGCGCAGTATTTCCAATTAAGGCTGATTGCGGCCGGGAGAGGGATTTGGTACCGTGAGAGATATTATACCGTGAAATGTGGCTTCGCAGGAGTGTTTCACACCTTGGAGACAAGCAGACACCAGGTAGCGCGAATAGGACTGTATTGCAAATATTTGATATTATACTTCTGGGGCATAATGCATAAAACAGTCAGCACTCCGTGTATCCGCTGACTCATGAGGCATACATGATTTGCAATTCATGTCCAGTTCTAATTAAATTGAGTCAAAAGTAAAAGACCTCATGCACCCAGTTTGATACCGTGAGGTCACTCAGAGACCGCCTAGGAACCAAAAGCAGCGCTGACAAAACTGTTCTCTAAGCAGACCTCTCTCTATCTATCTCTCTCTCTCTCTTGCTTTCTCTATTTCCCTCCCAGTCTTTTATCTTGCTCTCCCTTCTGCAATAAACCTAGATGAGCTAGAAAGAATGTGGGTTAATGTGGGTTAATGTCATGAGTAATGTAATATGTGACGTCATCAGCAGTGCATTGCAGGCGCGCAAGTTATAGTGAGTCCAACTAACTATAACGTGGGAATTTCAATGGTTTTATGTCAGTAAAATTTCCAGCTAACTATAACTGGTGTGAAACTTATGCTTTTTTCAGTGAATTTATTAGGTTTTTTAAATGCTAATTCCTAACTATAACTGGTGTAAAACCTATGGTTTTTTCAGTGAATTTCATAGGTTTTTTAAATGCTAATTCCTAACTATAACTGGTGTGAAACCTATGGTTTTTTCAGTGAATTTCAAAGGTTTTTTAATAGCAAATTTCTATAGCTATGAAATGTAATATTTTTTATAATGAATTCTATATTGTTTATTTCTGTAATACAATTTTTTTATTTATATTCATGGTTTTTTTTTTGCCCTGGAGCGCTCCCGGTGCGCTTCCCGGTGAGCGCACCGGTAAGCGCAGTCTTGCGGCGCGCCCCGGGGCGCGTACCGGTGAGCGTCCCGTTAGCGCTATTGCCGCGAATGAAAACATCATCGTGACGTATCGCATAGCCGTGTCCGCGTGATACGCACGGCGTAAGCGCACCCGCAAGCACTGGAGCGCATACGATCGCGCTACGTAACCACCCGATGTGCTTACGCGACGCGCCCCTGGGCGCGCCCCGTGGCGCGTAGCGTAAGCGCGTCGGGTCATGTGACCTAAAAATAACACTTTTTATTGGTTCAGGACAGTTTTGGTTTCCAAATGATGAAAGCCTCCCGGTGCGCGTCCCGGTGAGCGCACCGGTAAGCGCAGTCTTGCGGCGCGCCCCGGGGCGCATACCGGTGAGCGTCCCGTTCTCGCTATTGCTGCAAACGAAAACATCATCGTGATGTATCGCATAGCCGCGTCCGCGTGATACGCACGGTGTAAGCGCACCCGGAAGCACTCGAGCGCATACGATCGCGCTACGTAACCATCCGACGTGCTTATGCGATGCGCCTCTGGGCGCTCCCCGGGACGCGTAGCGTAAGCGCGTCGGGTCATGTGACCTAAAAATAACACTTTTTATTGGTTCAGGACAGTTTTGGTTTCCAAATGATAAAAGCCTCCCGGTGCGGGTCCCGGTGAGCGCACCGGTAAGCGCAGTCTTGCGGCGCGCCCCGGGGCGCGTAACGGTGAGCGTCCCTTTAGCGCTATTGCCGCGAACGAAAACATCATCGTGACGTATCGCATAGCCGCGTCCGCGTGATACGCACGGCGTAAGCGCACCCGGAAGCACTCGAGCGCATACGATCGCGCTACATAACCATCCAACGTGCTTACCCGACGCGGCCCTGGGCGCGCCCTGGGGCGCGTAGCGTAAGCGCGCCGGGTCATGTGACCTAAAAATAACACTTTTTATTGGTTCAGGACAGTTTTAGTTTCCAAATGATAAAAGCCTCCCGATGCGCGTCCCGGTGAGCGCACCGGTAAGCGCAGTCTTGCGGCGCGCCCGGGGGCGCGTACCGGTGAGCGTCCCATTAGCGCTATTGCCGCGAACGAAAACATCATCGTGACGTATCGCATAGCCGCGTCCGCGTGATACGCACGGCGTAAGCGCACCCGGAAGCACTCGACCGCATACGATCGCGCTACGTAACCATCCGACGTGCTTACGCGACGCGCCCCTGGGCGCGCCCCGGGGCGCGTAGTGTAAGCGCATCGGGTCATGTGACCTAAAAATAACACTTTTTATTGGTTCAGGACAGTTTTGGTTTCCAAATGATAAAAGCCTCCCGGTGCGCGTCCCAGTGAGCGCACCGGTAAGCGCAGTCTTGCGGCGCGCCCCGGGGCGCGTACCGGTGAGCGTCCCGCATACGATCGCGCTACGTAACCATCCGACGTGCTTACGCGGGCGCGTAGCGTAAGCGCGTCGGGTCATGTGACCTAAAAATAACACTTTTTATTGGTTCAGGACAGTTTTGGTTTCCAAATGATAAAAGCCCTGGTCATGTGACCTGAAAATAACACTTTTCATTGGTTCAGGACAGTTTTTTTTCCTAATGATGAAAGCCCCCACCTTTTTTCCTCATTCTCTCTTGGCACTTTGAGTGAGGAAGACCTGTTTCCAGAGCTATTACTAATTTGTACTCAGAAATGGCTTCAGTAGCAGCAGCAGCAGGAGCATCTCAGCCACCACCACCACCACCACCACCACCACCAAGAGGACCACCACAACACCACAGTGGTGGAGATGAGGAAGAGGAGGAGGAGGAGGAGGAGGAGGAGGAGGAGGAGGAGGAGGAGAGGAGAAGGTTCCTGCAAGAAGATAATACCCCATATAGGCAAAAGCAGCACATTATCCGGGAGTTTTTTTCAATCCCAAAGGACCAAAAAAAAGTAAATGCGCCAAGGGTTACTTGCCTAATCTGTGGCACTGAACTTTCAAGGGGGAACCCTAACAAAAAATACTCTTTTGGCAATAACACCATGATTCGCCACATGCAACGCCGGCACCCTAACAACTATGCTGCGGCAGAGGTCAGAGAACTGGCCAGAAACCCTCCCCAATCTTCACCCAGCACCTCCAAAAGTAAGCAACCCACTCCATCGGGTCCAGAGACAAGGGAGATGGTCCCAAACATACAACCCCAGTTTGGGCAATACAAAATCAGTTGTATATTTTGTGGTAAAACAATTACCTATGGTGAGCAAAGCATAAAACTCATCAACCGTGCTGGTGACAACCACAATTGCCCCAAAAAACCTTTTTTTTTTTCCTGATTTTTTTTGCTCCAGTCGAGCCGTTTACAATTCCCTGTTTTTTGTTTCTCCCCATATAAATAACAAAAAATATATAAAATTGTTCATAAAAGCCAAAAAAAGTACAAAATGTTCAAAAAAACAATAAAAAAAAACAACAAAAAAAGAAAAAAACAGTTCTTTTTAGAACTACCTCCAATTTATAAAAAACATTTTTTTAAAACTCTGTCATTCTTTCCTATGGTACGCTCCTCGGTACGCTCTCCGATGCGCGTACCGGGTGCTCCCCCCGCACAAATCGAAATGGCCCTCACATCAAACCTAGGGGGTCAGGGGGGTCTACTCTGCCCCCTTTTGGTCATTTCCCCCTTTGTTTTTGCCACCTCTTGTGTCTCGATCCTACCGAGACACAAGATGGCGGCTGCTCAGGACTGTTTGGAATGTTGACAGACACCCGAGAGCCAATCAGCTTTCCGCGCGCGAACTCGGGGCGCGCTTATAGATATATATATTTTTTTGAACCTAAATTACTCAAAATCCACTGGAGCACATATCTTGAGACATAGCAAAGGCACATCGGGCTACCAGTCCCTACAATTTTGCGAAGTTTGGTAGAAATCCATTCAGCCATTCGGGCTAAAAGTGAGTTTGACCGCCCTATGGAAATTAACATGGGGAAAACACGTTTTGGGACCCCCCTTTATTCTCGGCCCCCGCTTGATGAATCCCCCCGAAACTTTCAAGGAAGGGAGCGGACCGGGGAGGGTAGCATGGGGAAAACCCAGTTTATTCATTGTGTCACCTCTACGACCCTTTCTTGCGTCAATACGTCCCTTTTGCATACATTACACCTGACGTAGGTATAATGTGGCGCAGGGGCTTACAAAGTGACGCATCTACCTAGATGCGTCACTTTGTAAATATGACTGAATAAGGTGCATTATTTACAGCACTTGTGCTTCACAAAAAGTGATGCACCGGTGGCGTTAAAGTGACGCATGGCCTCATAAATGAGGCCTTCAGTCTTCTAGTCATGCGTCATATTAAATATATGACATATTATGTCGGAAGTACTTACAGATACGTCAGTATTTCAGATGTATCTGTAAGCGCAAAAGTGATGCATTGCTGGAGTGTGTCACAAAAATGATGCAACTCCAGCAATGCATCCTTTCACATGGGGCCAGGCCCCATGTAAAAGGGCTTGCATCAGTCTTACGCCTGCTGTGATACAGGCACAAGATTTGGACGCAACAGCTTCATAAAAGTGACGCAGTGATATCTCATAGATTTCACCGCGTCACCTCTACGACCCTCTCTTGCGTCAATACGTCCCTTTTGCATACATTACACCTGACGTAGGTATAATGTGGCGCAGGGGCTTACAAAGTGACACATCTACCTAGATGCGTCACTTTGTAAATATGACAGAATAAGGTGCATTATTTACAGCACTGGTGCTTCACAAAAAGTGACGCACCGGTGGCGTTAAAGTGACGCATGGCCTCATAAATGAGGCCTTCAGTCTTCTAGTCATGCGCCATATTAAATTTATGACGTATTATGTCGGACGTTCTTACAGATACGTCAGTATTTAAGACGTATCTGTAAGCGCAAAAGTGATGCATTGCTGGAGTGTGTCACAAAAATGATGCAACTCCAGCAATGCATCTTTTCTTACCATTCCACACCCCCGTTCCTTTTCAACATTTTCTTTGAATATCCACATTCCCCATGTTCACTCTCCTTCTCCTTACTTTCCTTCCCAACACTCACTTTCTTTCAGTCCCCCTACTTCACTTCCTTTCTCCTCTCGTACCTTTCTGTTCTTTCTTACTCATTTTCCTTTCCATTATCAATGCACTCCACTTCACTTACTCTTTTTCATTTTTTTAAGAATATAGCTCTTTGATGAGAATTGGAGGTAGTTCTGAAAAGAACTTTTTTTTTCTTCTTTTTTCTTTTTTAGTACAGAAACAAAAACAGGGAATGGAAACTGCTCAACAGGAGCAAAAAAAACCAGAAAAAATTAGGGCTGGGAACGGCAGCGATGGTTCTCCAATGCTCGAACCATGAGCAGGACACTTTGCTCCCCAAAGGTAAGTAGTTGATCGCAGTATCTGCATTTCAGGACACCTTTGTTGAATGCAGGCTGAATGTTTGGAACCAGCTCCTGCGATCACCCCCTCACAGAAGGAGTTGCTCCTCCGGTGGATGTAGAGGCCCCATCACTGGGAACCTCTTGTGCCAGAGCCCTGACACTTTTCCGGGCAAACTTCTGGGGGTGCTTCCTCTCCACATGGCGAAGCATGGTGGAGTTCCCAAAAGAATATTTCTTCGTGGGGTCACCCCGTGACAGGACTGTATGGCAGATCCTGCACTCCACTTTTGGAGCATTCACCTTTTTCTGGTCATCTGGTATGGAAAAAAAATTCCAGATGAAATGCTCTTTCACCTTTGGCTGAGGAGGCTCTTCATCAATAAATTCAGGCTCATCTTCACTGCTGGATGGTCTGGCAGCCATGATTAACCAAGCAAGATCGAAGAGAAAAAAGGCAGGTCTTTCAGTCACAAAAGTGAAAGAAGAAGTGAAGGAAATGGGTGGGGATTTCATTCTTTGTAAAAAAACCTGTTAGCAACCAATGAAAAGTGTTATTTTAAGGTCACATGACTTGATGCGCTGACGCTGCGCGCACCGGAGCGCTTCTGGGGGCGCCTACCCGGTACGAACGTAGGCGCTCCCGGGGGCGCATATACGGCACGAACGTAGGCGCTTCCCGGGGCGCTTACGCGGCGCGCCAAAGTGACGTTTTGATAGTTTCACAGAAATGCAAAATTATTTTCATTTCCTTATTCAAAAAAACTGCTTTTATATGTATGGTACTAAATGTCTTGCGTTATTATTTACTTATCATTCATATCTTTTTACACGAACTCAAGTAGCGCTCTGGGTGCACTCTCCGGAGAGCTTACCGGTGCGCGGACCCAGAGCGCCCCAAGAAAAACTAGTAAAAAATAAATAAATATATATATTATTATAAGAAAAATACTAATTAATACTCACACAAAACAGCAAATTAAAAAAAAATTGTAGGTTACAAACTCGATATAGAAAGGAATTAGCATTTAAAAAACCTATGAAATTCACTGAAAAAACCATAGGTTTCACACCAGTTATAGTTAGGAATTAGCATTTAAAAAACCTATTAAATTCACTGAAAAAACCATAGGTTTCACACCAGTTATAGTTACCTGTAAATTTTACTGACATAAAACCATTGAAACCTATGATGTCACTGACCATGTCATGAGTGATGTAATATGTGACATCATCAGCAGTGCATTGCAGGCGCACAAGTTATAGTGAGTCCAACTAACTATAACGTGGGAATTTCAATGGTTTTATGTCAGTAAAATTTCCAGGTAACTATAACTGGTCTGAAACCTATGGTTTTTTTAGAGTGAATATATATATATATATATTACCTACTGGCGTCTCGCCAGTAGGTATATATAGTTAGGATTTTTTCTCTATGGAACTTTTGAAAATTCTATGTCTAATAACTTTGGCGTTTGTGGATGGAATCGGCTGAAATGTTCAGGAAAATGGCACATTTTGTTTCTGAGCAGCCCTTGAAAATTTGGGGGGGTTTTGTCAAGGGGGGGCCGAGAAAAAAGGGGGGTCCCAAAACGCGTTTTTCCCATGTTAATTTCCATAGGGCGGTTGGACTCACTTTTAGCTCGAACGGCTGAATGGATTTGCACGAAACTTGGCAAAATTGTAGGGACTGTTAGCCCGATGTGCCTTTGCTAGGTCTCAAGATATGTGCTCCAGTAGTTTTTGAGAAATTAACGTTCAAAACAAGATATATATCTGTAACAGCGCTCTGGGCTGCGGTCCGGTTCGCTTACTTTTCGCGAAACGGAACTTTGCGCGCAGAAAGCTGATTGGCTCTCCGGTGTCTGTCAACATTCTAAACAGTCCGGAGCGGCCGCCATCTTATCTCTCGGTAGGATCGAGAGAGAAGAAGAGGTGAAAAACGAAGGGGGAATTTATTGAAAGGGGGCAAGGTATACCCCTCTTGACCCCCTAGGAATGTTGTTGGGGTTATTAAAGGGTCCCGTGGGGAAAATAAAAAAAAAATGATTTTTCACGGTAGAAGCGCTTCACGGGCCGCGAACTGGGCCGCAAACTGGTAGCGAAACGGGAATTCGCCATTTTGTGCTTCGTTTTAATTGTTTAGAGACAAAAATTATCGCCGCACATCGGCCACAATGCATGAATATCGCTGAAAAGTCAGCGATATTCATGCATTATCCAGCAAATGCTCTTAGCCATGTTATCCACCTTCCATTGGATAACATGGCTAAAAACTGCTCTGTGCGTGAGCTTTTTTTTTTTTTTTTGCTGCGTGACGTCTGTTAACGTTCGATTCGATGGAAATCAGGAAGTGTTAACCACCATTTTGTCACTGCGAGTGAATATTTTGTTATAAATGAATCCTTATTGATAAACATTGTCTGCGCCATCTTGCGTTTTTGTCCAATGCCACAATTTTGTCGTGCACGGCAGCCATTTTAGATGCCTTGACCAGGCCCACTCTCTGCACGCCGCCGATCCTCAGCATGGCTCCCCACCCTCGCAAGCATCTCCCCACGCACTGGTCACCCCCGCTCTGTCTCTCATGCATGGGCCATATACTTCCCCCCATCTGCGCTGCTCTTCTCTGAGAATCACACCCTGTGGCCGCCCGACACCTCCCTTTCACCCTATTCACTAACGCACCCTCTGACACTCCTCTTCCTCTGTGTCCGATTGTCCAGGCCGGACCTAGGCTATCACCTAGCCCTGCGGATGTAGTTTATGGCCCCAGCTGTAGAGTATCCAGACATGCCAACCCTCCCGATTCAGGCGTGAGACTACTGATTTCAGTGCTAGTCTTTCGCCTCCCGATTTCTGCAAGCAAAAACCCGGGGGCATATTACCAACAACTAGCGATAATTTTTGTCTCTAACTTGTTTAGAGACAAAAATTATCGCCGCACATCGGCGAATTTTATCGCACATAAACCTTGCTATTAGCAAGGTTTATCGCAAATGCGATAAAAAACGGCCGCAATGCATGAATATTGTTGAAAAGTCAGCGATATTCATGCATTATCCAGCAAATGCTCTTAGCCATGTTATCCACTTCCCATTGGATAACATGGCTAAAAACTGCTCAGGGCAGGTGTTAGGTTTTGGAGATATTCGCGCTTAGCGCGAATATCTCCAAAAGTTGGTAATAGGAGATAGCGATGGTTAGGGACTGTTTCCAGTCGCTAAAATCTTGGCACGCCCACTTTGCATGTCATTAGTGATAAATATCACTGATATGCAAAGCGGGGCCCAAGATGGTCGCTATCTCCTTTTAGCTGTCACTAACTGGTGTTAGCGACAGCTTGGTAATAGGGAGATAATTTTATCTCTTTTTTTTTGGCTTTTAAAGCCAAAAAAGCGGAAATAAACCCCCTTGATAATATGCCCCATGATTTCTCGGGGGTTTCAGCTGACAGGGCTTGGTATTGTGTTACGTGCTAATTCTTCCAGGAAACGTCAGAGGGTCGATGCAGGGGTTCTAGAAGGGGTGATAAACCATTTAAGCCTCATGAACAAGCGCATGGTCTTTTAAAGATTTGTGAAGTACTCGGGGCGGCGGTGTGTGTGTGCCCTCTTTCAGGAGCGGGCGGGGGGGGCACTGTCAGCAACTTGCCAGGCCAGGCAGTGTTCAACACGTGCATCACCCTTTCTCTGCCTGCTATTGCGCTCCATGCTTCGGAAAGGTAAGAAAAAGAACGTGCATTTGAGTTTGAAATGTCCGATCTTGTAGCAGTACACTTGCAAAGCCCACACATGACAATAACCCGATTCAAGGCCCCATTCACCCGATTTTTTAAACATATATAGCACTCCAACAAAGTTAGATTTTAAAACTTTATTAACTTTTAAATATAACGAACGCAACAAAAACTGTAAATATATTTAACTATTTTTTGAAATTAACCAGAACTATAACGATAACAACAACAACAACAATAATATAACTTTTATGCCTAAATTACGCAAACATTTAGCTAATCTGCTAAAGGGGGGAGTCGCCATTTCTTTACAATAATCAATAATGAAAAATCCACATCAATAGGGTTGTCCGTTTTCTCGATGCAGCACTATAGTGCAACATACACAGCACCTGGGGTGTCAAGAGTGAACAGGTCTTTCTTTGTTCCTTAAGATGTTATCTGTGTCAACCTCTTCCGAGAATGCTGATGCGTTAGGATTTCCTTGTGTTTCTTAATAGCATTGGTGTCTGCACTGTAAATATATTTAACTATTTTTTTAAATTAACCAGAACTATAACGATAACAACAACAACAACAATAATATAACTTTTATGCCTAAATTACGCAAACATTTAGCTAATCTGCTAAAGGGGGGAGTCGCCATTTCTTTACAATAATCAATAATGAAAAATCCACATCAATAGGGTTGTCCGTTTTCTCGATGCAGCACTATAGTGCAACATACACAGCACCTGGGGTGTCAAGAGTGAACAGGTCTTTCTTTGTTCCTTAAAATGTTATCTGTGTCAACCTCTTCCGAGAATGCTGATGCGTTAGGATTTCCTTGTGTTTCTTAATAGCATTGGTGTCTGCACTGTAAATATATTTAACTATTTTTTTAAATTAACCAGAACTATAACGATAACAACAACAACAACAATAATATAACTTTTATGCCTAAATTACGCAAACATTTAGCTAATCTGCTAAAGGGGGGAGTCGCCATTTCTTTACAATAATCAATAATGAAAAATCCACATCAATAAGTTTGTCCGTTTTCTCGATGCAGCACTATAGTGCAACATACACAGCACCTGGGGTGTCAAGAGTGAACAGGTCCTACCTGCTTAACCAATGACTGACAAATGCTATATTAAACACTTACTATGTATAATACTTGCGTTCACAATAGTTTTACTTTATAAAACAGAACAAAAGATGTCCCCTGTAAGTAAACCCATATTAGAACATTGGAATGTTGGGAGCTCCATTGAAAGCAATGGAGTGCTCTGGGCTTATAATAGCTGGTATAAGCCTGGAGCTCCAACATTCCAATGTTTCTTTGTTCACAGCTCTGGCTGTGAACAAAGGCTTCAGGGAACCTGGGGGGATTCCAATCTCCTCACGCTCCCAAAAGGCTTTGTTTTTTTTGTTAAAACATTCTGTCCTCTAGTGACAGAATGTTCTAATAGCCTTATAGCCCTTCGTAGATGGGCTATACCGCTATTAAAGTCTCTCTCCCTTGTTAAAGGCCCTCGCCTTCGGCTCGGGGCCTTTAACGCTGGAGAGGGCCTTTAATAGCTGGTATAGCCCTCTACGGCAGGCTATAAGGCTATATTAGCTGTTTCTGTTTTTGAACATCCTAAGGTTTTATGACATGGGGAACAGTGGTGATATCCTGGGTGGGTGATGGAAAAACATCTACAAAGAAAACTATTACTATAACGATAACAACAACAATAATATAACTTTATTAACTTTTAAATATAACGAACGCAACAAAAACTGTAAATATATTTAACCATTTTTTGAAATTAACCAGAACTATAACGATAACAACAACAACAACAATAATATAACTTTTATGCCTAAATTACGCAAACATTTAGCTAATCTGCTTAATCGGGGAGTCGCCATTTCTTTACAATAATCAATAATGAAAAATGCACATCAATAGGGTTGTCCGTTTTGTCGATGCAGCACTATAGTGCAACATACACAGCACCTGGGGTGTCAAGAGTGAACAGGTCTTTCTTTGTTCCTTAAGATGTTATCTGTGTCAACCTCTTCCGAGAATGTTGATGCGTTAGGATTTCCTTGTGTTTCTTAATAGCATTGGTGTCTGCACACTTCTTTGTCAATTCTGTGAACATGATAACTGTTTCATAAACAGACGATATCTTTGTTTAGTCATTAGTGTTAAGTGTGTTTGAAACTACAGTGCCCTTCTGTTTTTTATTCTTCAGGCTCTACAGAGTTTTGTGTGTTGTTCTTTTGAGCGACAATTATTCCAGAGGTTTCAGGTTTACTTGTTTTGTCCTGCAGTGAGTTAACAGCTTTAGAGACTTCATGTTTATTTGCTATGTCCTGCTGTTCGTCAACTGCTTCAGAGACGTCAGCCTCATTTGTTATGTTTGACTAGATCGTGGACCTGCCCGGCCGCGCCCAAAATGGTGCCGGTGTAAATGGGACTCGTAACTGCTTGTTGTGTACTGGTTGCCCAACCTTGATATCACGAGATACATATGCAGTTTTGAAGCACATGGCGGAGGCTTGTCTGCTGTAGTGGGGCGCCCCTTTATCGTTTCAGTCGCCATTCCGCCCGCTTTTGGTACACTGTGCCTTTTCCGCCATTCAGCTGTTTAGCGCCCGCTCTTACGGCTACAGCGTCTCGCTCACCATGTAGTTGAGTTGCTCCCACTCTTGCGGTGCAGCGATAGGCGGCTTCCACAGGACTCTTAAAATGGCGGCCAGCTCTTCGGATTTGGGCCTGGTCCAGTAAAATGGCCCTGGGACACCTTGGAACTCGGACGCTTGTCTGCCAGGGCTTGGGTTCCATTCTCGAAAGCGTCCCCTCAGCCTTGAAGATTGTACAAAAGTCTTGGGGGCCGTCGACTCCCGCAGGCTTCCGGTGGGGAGCGGCTGCCATGATTGCTTGCGGAATGGCCACGACGTAGCTACGAGATGGTGGTGCTCTCATGGTGACGCCAGCTTCAGTCTGAAACATCCAGAAACAAGGTGGGGCTTTCATCGTTTGGGAAAAAAAATGTTTTAATCCAATGAAAAGTGTTATTTCTAGGTCACATGACCTAGTCTTACATCATTAGGAAAACAAAAGTAAAATGAACCAATGAAAAGTTTTATTAACAAGTCACATGACCTATTATGCTTACGTTACGCGCTGCGCGGCGCGCTCTGGATCGTTTCCGGGAAGCTGCGCCTTGCGCACCGGAGCACTTCCGGGTGCGCTAACGCGTCGCGTCATATGACGCATTACGCGACAATGCAGGTCCAGAATATAGTCAAAATGTCTCCACCAACCAGCGGTCGGAATACAACCGCTTTCAGCAGTCCAAAAAGTTCGGTTAAATCTTAAGAACGGGAGCAACTCAACTACATGGTGAGGGAGACGCTGTAGTTGCAAGAGCGGGCGGTAAACAGCTGAATGGCGGAAGAGGCACAGAGTACCAAAAGCGGGCGGAATGGCAACTAAAACGGTAAAGGGGCGCCCCACGACAACGTGTCTTCAGGTCAAACGGATTGTGGGACAAGGTCCAGAATGGAAGAGTCATCAAAAGGGAGAAAATTCCGCTGGACCCCGGGAGCCGGCCGCCTATGCCGGGGGCGATCTCAGGCCACACCAGAGCAACACGACTTGGGGAGGGGGCAGGAGCCAAGCGCCCCCTCTCAGTCCGCGCCATCTCACCGCCCCTCGGGGGCCTCCGTCAAGCGGTTTAGGGAGGCACCATATCACATTGTTTTCCAATGCAGTCAGGTCCACAAATGGACCCCACTTACTTTGAATAGTGAAGCTGCAGCAGGTGCAAATAAGGTTTAAACAGTGTTACAAGAGCTGCTTAGAACTCTGAAGTATGGCACTCAACAACCAGGACTTATGCCATTTGTGTAAGGCAGTGACATGGAAGCAACTCAGGGACAAAAAGCATGAACGAACATTCACGTATGAAAATCTTATTTGGGGAAGGGGTAGAATCCAAACGCCCCCTGCCAGTTCGCGCCACTACACCGTATGTGGAAAATCTGAAGCCATCGTTCTACAAACTCTCAACGCTTGCTATCAGTGCATGAGTTTCATGCTCGATCGATTGAGCTAGCCGGATCGGGCAATAAAAAGTATAAAATAGTTATGTAAATAGTTATTTAATAAAATGTTTTACCCTGTTTCTTTGCTGGTGTGTTGTGTATATTTATAATATTTGCATAGGGTTTGTCGTTATTTTGGGCGGGGTGGGTGGCGGAGTCGAGCTGTCTTGCAGCCCTCATGGTGTGGAGCTCAGTTCATTTCACTATTTTCGTATTTCTCATGAAGGGTTGTTCCTAATGTTTGTATTTTTCCGAGGTCAAAAAGAGATCGAATTAGTGGTCTACTGATTTTGCTCGATTACTTTTATTTTTTTACACGATTTTTCACTATCTGCAAAGACTAAACAGAGTATTGCGACTTTGTGCTTGTTTGTAAATAGAGAATGATCCAAAGAGAACCAATTCTAAAACAGTAAATGCTTGGATAATAATCAATCAAATGGAAAGACAAGCAGGTACGACGGATTACAACAGGGGTAAAGGCCTGCGTTAACTACCGTTCACTATCTGCAAAGAGAGAGTACTACTAAGAGAAAAGAGGGGAGTAGGGGAGTGGGGGGGGGGGCAGCGTTCAAAGCACATAAGCGTCCATAAACACGAAAACGTTTTTACCTATCACGTACTTGACATTTGACAGCTTTTGATATTTGCTATTAAAAAACCATTGAAATTCACAGAAAAAACCATAGGTTATAGTCGATATATAGTTAGGAATTTGCATTTACAAAACCTTGAAAATTCAATGAAAAAACCATTGGTTTTAGGCCATATATAGTTAGGGATTTGCATTTACAAAACCTTATTTTACTCGCATAAAACCATTGAAATTCCATATATAGTTAGATGCGCTAACTATATATCGCGCACCCGCAATCCACTGCTGATGATGTCACATATTACATCATTCATGACATGGTTAGTGACATCACTGATGACATCTCAAATGACATCACTGATGACATCACTGATAACATCTCATTTGACATGACTGATCACATCACTGATGATATCATTCATGTGATAATACCATGAACCTCTTCAGACTCTAATATAACCTTAGATACAATCAGTGTAAACAGACAGTCACAGACTGTCACTCATCCATGGAGTTACTCACACACCTAGTCAGTTATGCCAAAAATCAATCACACCTCCATTTTCTCAACTATACAGTTATACACACCTTACTTATTCAAACATATACTAACACATATTTACTTTACTCTCTTATACAATCTCTGATACATGTTCACAATGATCCATACAGCCACTCACACATTCACTGGCTCTTATGCACAGTTATTTATAGATGTCAACTCTCACATGTACTGTGTTTTACATATGTACTTACTTTGACATGTAGCACTGAGATATCCATTCACTCACTAATACACTCATGCACAGTCAACCGCCCATACAGCTGTTTCCACATGCACTTTTGAATCCATACATATAGTGAATCAACTACTCACACATCTATGTACAGAGTCACACACCTCCCAGCCACCCATACACACACACTCAGTTTCCCATACAAATACTTGGACAACCAATCAATAACCCATACAGTTACTCATATAGCTACTGATCAACATATGCAGCAGTTTGTAGAACAACAGATATAATGATGCACAAATTAAAACAGTTTAGTCACTAACCCATGCACTCAGTGAGACACATTTAATCACTCACTCAATCAGTCAGTCATGCACCTAGTAAATCCTTCATCCAGACACTTATATATCCACTCATTCTTTAATATGTAAAACATATTTTAACTTTACAGAAACATACAGTCACTGGATGTTGTAATCAGTGATGTCATCAGTGATGTCATTTGAGATGTCATCAGTGATGTCATCAGTGATGTCACTAACCATGTCATGAATGATGTAATATGTGACATCATCAGCAGTGGATTGCGGGTGCGCGATATATAGTTAGCGCATCTAACTATATATGGAATTTCAATGGTTTTATGCGAGTAAAATAAGGTTTTGTAAATGCAAATCCCTAACTATATATGGCCTAAAACCAATGGTTTTTTCATTGAATTTTCAAGGTTTTGTAAATGCAAATTCCTAACTATATATCGACTATAACCTATGGTTTTTTCTGTGAATATATATATATATATATACACACACATATATATACACACACACACACATATATATATATATATATATATATATATATATATATATATATATATATATATATATATATATATATATATATATATATATTCAATGAAAAAACCATAGGTTATAGACCATATATAGTTAGGGATTAGCATTTAAAAAACCTTATTTTATTTGCACAAAACCATTGAAATTCCATATATAGTTAGTTGCACTAACTATATATCGCGGACCCGCAATCCACTGCTAATGATGTCACATATTACATCATTCATGACATGGTCAGTGACATCACTGATGACATCACTGATGACATCTCAAATGACATCACTGATGACATCACTGATGACATCTCAAATGACATCACTGATGACATCACTGATGACAACACCCAGTGACTGTATGTTTCTGTAAAGTTAAAATATGTCTTACATATTGAAGAATGAGTGGATGTATAAGTGTCTGGATGAAGGATTTAGTAGGTGCATGACTGACTGTATGAGAGAATGATTAAATGTGTCTCACTGAGTGCATGGGTTAGTGATTAAAGTGTCTTAATTTGGCAATCATTATTTATGTTGTTCTGTAAACTGCTGCATGTTTAAATCAGTAGCTATATCAGAAACTATATGGGTTATTGAATGGTTGCCCAAGTATTTGTATGGGAGACTGAGTATGTGTGTAGGTGGCTGGGAGGTGTATAACTCTGTGCATAGATGTGTGAGCAGTTGATTCCCTAGGTGTATGGGTTCAAAAGTGCATGTAGAAACAGCTGTATGGACAGTTGACTGTGTGCATGAGTATATTGGTGAGTGAATGGATATCTCAGTGCTACATGTCAAAGTAAGTACATATGTAAAACACACTCCATGTGAGAGTTGACATATATAAATAACTGAACATAAGAGACAGTGAATGTGAGAGTGGCTGTATGAATCATTGTGAACTTGTATCAAGGATTGTATAAGAGAGTAAATATGTGTTAGTATATGTTTGAATAAGTAAGGTGTGTATAACTGTATAGTTGAGGAAATGGAGATGTGATTGATTCTTTGCATGACTGACTAGGTGTGTGAGTAACTCCATGGATGTGTGACAGTCTGTGAGTGCCTGTTTACACTGAGTGTATCTATGGTTATATTAGAGTCTGAAGATGTATTATCACATAAATGATATCATCAGTGATGTAATCAGTAATGTCAAATGAGATGTCAGTGATGTCATCAGTGATGTCATTTGAGATGTCATCAGTGATGTCATCAGTGATGTCATTTGAGATGTCATCAGTGATGTCATCAGTGATGTCACTGACCATGTCATGAATGATGTAATATGTGACATCATTAGCAGTGGATTGCGGGTCCGCGATATATAGTTAGTGCAACTAACTATATATGGAATTTCAATGGTTTTGTGCAAATAAAATAAGGTTTTTTAAATGCTAATCCCTAACTATATATGGTCTATAACCTATGGTTTTTTCATTGAATTTTCAAGGTTTTGTAAATGCAAATTCCTAACTATATATGGTCTATAACCTATGGTTTTTTCTGTGAATTTCATTGGTTTTTTAAAAGCTAATATCTATAGCTGTAAAATATATTCTTTATTAAGTGACGTATCACGTAGCCCGTGAGACGCCTCATGATGCATCGCATAACCGTGACGTATCGTCTCTGCAGCGCAAACCAAACCCAAAACGTAAGCGCGCCAGAACACGCTTAAAGATATATATATATTTTTTTAACCTTAATTAGACAAAATCCACACGTGCACAAACGTTCAAAAAACACAATATGTCGGACTCCCGTTACGCTGCCGGTTAACTGCCCGGTTAACGTACCAGGAAGCACCTTTACCGCGAAAAATCGCAATTTTTTTTTTCTTTTGCCCCGCAGGGAACTTTAATAGCCCCCTCATCAATCCTAGGGGTTCAGGAGGGGTCTGCCTTACCCCTTTCATTCATTTACACCTTTTTTTTTTTCCACCTCTTGTCTCTCGATTCCACAGAGAGACAAGATGGCGGCCGCTCCAGACTGTTTACAATGATAACAGGCAATCAGCTTCTCCTCAGACTCCCGTTACACTGCCGGTTAGCTTCCCGGTTAGCTGCCCGGTTAGCTGCCCGGTTCGCGTACCAAGACGCGTCTCTACGGCGAAAAAAATCTGATTTTTTTTTTTTTTTGGCCCCGCGTGGCTTTATAATATCCCCCTCATCAATCCTAGGGGGTCAGAAGGGGTCTACCTTGCCCTCTTTCCTTCATTTCCCCCTTTGTTTTGGCCTCCTCTTGTCTCTCGATCCTACCGAGAGACAAGATGGCGGCCGCTCCGGACTGTTTACAATGTTGACAGCCAATCAGCTACTCCTCAGACTCCCGTTACACTGCCGGTTAGCTTCCCGGTTAGCTGCCCGGTTAGCTGCCCAGTTCGCGTACCAAGACGCGTCTCTACGGCGAAAAAATCGGATTTTTTTTTTTTTTTTGGGCCCCGCGTGGCTCTATAATATCCCCCTCATCAATCCTAGGGGGTCAGAAGGGGTCTACCTTGCCCCCTTTCCTTCATTTCCCCGTTTGTTTTGGCCTCCTCTTGTCTCTCGATCCTACCGAGAGACAAGATGGCGGCCGCTCCTGACTGTTTAGAATGTTGACAGACACCGGAGAGCCAATCAGCTTCGCTTCGCAAAGTTCCGATACGCGAAAAGTTCGCGAACCGGAGCGCTACCCGGAGCGCTGTTACAGATATATATCTTGTTTTAAACGTTAATTTCTCAAAATCCACTGAAGCACATATATTGAGACCTAGCAAAGGCACATCGGGCTAACAGTCCCTACAATTTTGCCAAGTTTCGTGGAAATCCATTCAGCCGTTCGGGCTAAAAGTGAGGCCAACCGCCCTATGGAAATTAACATGGGAAAAACGCGTTTTGGGACCCCCCTTTTTTCTCGGCCCCCCCTTGACGAACCCCCCCCAAATTTTTAGGGGCTGCTTAGAAACAAAATTTGCCATTTTCCTGAAAATTTCAGCCAATTCCGTCCACAAACGCCAAAGTTATTAGACATAGAATTTTCAAAAGTTCCATAGAGAAAAAATCCTAACTATATATACCTACTGGCTATCGCCAGTAGGTAATATATATATATAGATATATATATATATCTACCACTCCACTTCGCAAGCAGGACGCAGGCGCTCTCTTCTCCCGAAGAGACACATGGAGCACAGACCCAAGTAAGTGGAAAAATTGTCGGTTTATTCAGCTGCTACTCAGTCGGCCATTACGCGTTTCGGTACTGACGTACCTTGATCACATGACACAGTAAATGGTCACCTGGTTCTTTATATACCAACATTTGCATTTTTTTCTCTTTTTTTTGGTGATGCAGTTTTAAAGTGACAGTGCTCTAATAATAACAAATCTGTACATTAGTTGTTGTAACTTTTGTGGGCTCTATGACGCATTTTTGCGCGGCATTTTATGTCGGTCTAAATACCATAAGATACATTCACATAGCAATATATACATGTTCAAGTCATATTTACATGTGTTCCTGTGCAAATTTTGCAGTAAAGTGCATTTGATCACGGTATAAATACCATAGAGCAGATTTCTAGAGAGTATTATAAATATATAAATAAATAAATATATATACATTTGTTAAAAAAACCTCATTTTCTTTACAGCTCTATCCCTCTTTATACAAGACGTGCAAGAACGCATGTGCAAAATACTGCTTATTCATAGTTTCTTATTACATATGTGTAGTATCTTTGAGATTGATTTGTTGGAGCCGCTTATATACTCAGGACAGATTATAATGTGATTTAAAAATCCTATTCAGAAGCCTCTGATAAGGATGGTTTTGTAAAAAAAGAAAAAGTGTTGTTGTGTAAACCCTGATGACAAAAAACAGAAAAAGAAAACTCCCTAAAAGTGTTGCAACATACAATTCATAATTTTTTATGTCTATGAATTGTTTTATTAAAACAAGTTACTAATAAAAACTTTTTATTTTCTATTTCTTATTTTATATTGAAGCTATATCTATCGTAATACACTAAATTTCATTTGAGTTTACCAGGGGAGTTGTTTATGGGTATATCTTTTTATTCTATTTGTTTTGATATACTCCATTTTAACAATGTTATTATTACATACTATTTGACTGTTCTTATAGGCTTGTGTACAGATCTTCGGTTATGTTAAGCCCATACGGTTGTTTAGAATCTAGCTTTAATATATAGCTGGTTTCTAACCTTCTTAATTTTTCATCCCGATCCCCCCCTCTCTTGCTTGGGGGTATTGTGTCAATGAGATAGTATTTAAGTAATTTAACATCTCCCTGGTGTTTTTCATTAAAATGACGGGCAACTGGGTAACTCGGGTCTTTGTTTTTAATTGCACGTATATGTTGCAATATTCTTTTATGTCCCTGCAATTTTGTGCTTCCCACATATCTTAAATTGCAGGGACACTCGAGGATATAGACCACGTATTCCGTTTTACACGTTAGCATGTGTTTGATTTGTTGGTCACCTTTTCCAAATGCTAGTGTAAAACTCTTTTTATTCACTCCATTTAAGCAAGCTTTACACGTTTGACATTTATAGAATCCTTGTCTCTGGTTAAACCAGTTCTTTTTGGGGATTTCTATTGGATTGTTCACTACTAATCTGTCTCTCATATTTGGCGCTCTTCTATGAGTGACAGTTGGCTTGTTTGGTAAATGTGGACCTAGTATTGGGTCATTCTTTACCAATGGCCAATTTTTTCGAATAATTCGACCGATTTCTTTATTTTGTTTGTTGTAGCTTACAATCATTCTAAATTCGTCGTCTTGTGGTATCTCTGTTTTTGATACTTTCGTGTTTGTCTTTGCTAAGGCTGTTTCTAGAAGTGAACTTCTGTCTACCTCGTTACTTTTTCTTATTGCATTTTCAATGCATGTTTGTGAATACCCTCGTTCTAAAAATCTGTTCTTGCTTGACTCTTGTGCTTTAGATAATTCTTCTGGTGTGCTACATATGCGTTTAATTCGTAACATTTCACCATATGGAATGCTTTCTACTAGATGTTTTGGGTGATGGCTGGTTGCGTGTAAGATGGAGTTTACAGCTGTTGGCTTTCTGTGTATTCTTGTCTCCAAATTGCCATGTTCTATATAAACCTCAACATCTAGGAATGTTACTTTTGTGGGGCTAATATCTGCAGTAAAGTTCAAGTTGATGTCATTTTGGTTAAGCTTATCAATGAATGTTTCAGCCTCTGTTTTAGTGCCTTGCCATATAATAAACAAATCATCGATATATCTCCACCAACATTTTACATGGTCACTCAGTATGTTGTTAAAGTTACGGTGGAGAATCAGTTCTTCCCACCACCCCATATGAAGACAGGCGTAGCTAGGGGAGAAACTAGCTCCCATAGCTACGCCTCTTATCTGTTGGTACAGGCTATGCTGGAAGAGAAAGATGTTATTGTATAAACAGAATTCCATCATTTCTAATAACATTTTGCTGTGTTCAGCATAAACAACGTCCCTTTGTTTGAGATAGAATTCTGTAGCCCGCAAGCCATCTCTATGACTGATGCTCGTATATAACGAGGTAATGTCCATTGTTATCTATATATATATATATATATATATATATATTCAATGAAAAAACCATAGGTTTTAGCCCATATATAGTTAGGGATTAGCATTTACAAAACCTTATTTTACTCGCATAAAACCATTGAAATTCGCATATATAGTTAGATGCGCTAACTATATATCGCGCACCCGCAATCCACTGCTGATGATGTCACATATTACATCATTCATGACATGCTCAGTGACATCACTGATGACATCACTGATGACAACATCCAGTGACTGTATGTTTCTGTAAAGTTAAAATATGTATTACATATTGAAGAATGAGTGGATGTATAAGTGTCTGGATGAAGGATTTAGTAGGTGCATGACTGACTGTATAAGTGAGTGATTAAATGTGTCTCACTGAGTGCATGGGTTAGTGACTAAACTGTCTTAATTTGTGCATCATTATGTCTGTTGTTCTGTAAACTGCTGCATGTGTTGATCAGTAGCTATATGAGTAACTATATGGGTTATTGATTGGTTGCCCAAGTATTTGTATGGGAGACTGAGTGTGTGTGGGGGTGGCTGGGAGGTGTGTGACTCTGTGCGTAGATGTGTGAGCAGTTGATTCACTAGATGTATGAGTTCAAGAGTGCATGTGGAAACAGCTGCATGGGCGGTTGACTGTGTGCATGAGTGTATTGGTGAGTGAATGGATATCTCAGTGCTACATGTCAAAGTAAGTACATATGTAAAACACAGTACATGTGAGAGTTGACATATATAAATAACTGTACATAAGAGCCAGTGAATGTGTGAGTGGCAGTATGGATCATTGTGAACTTGTATCAGGGATTGTATAAGGGAGTAAATATGTGTTAGTATATGTTTGAATAAGAAAGATGTGTATAACTGTATAGTTGAGGAAATGGAGGTGTGATTGATTCTTTGCATGACTGACTAGGTGTGTGAGTAACTCCATGGATGAGTGAGTCTGTGAGTTTTTGTTTACACTGAGTGTATCTAAGGTTATATTAGAGTCTGAAGAGGTTAATCGTATTATCACATGAATGATGTCATTAGTGATGTGCTCAGTAATGTCAAATGAGATGTCAAATGAGATGTCATCAGTGATGTCATTTGGGATGTCTTCAGTGATGTCATCAGTGATGTCATCAGTGATGTCATTTGAGATGTCATCAGTGATGTCATCAGTGATGTCATTTGAGATGTCATCAGTGATGTCATCAGTGATGTCACTGAGCATGTCATGAATGATGTAATATGTGACATCATCAGCAGTGGATTGCGGGTGCGCGATATATAGTTAGCGTATCTAACTATATATGCGAATTTCAATGGTTTTATGCGAGTAAAATAAGGTTTTGTAAATGCTAATCCCTAACTATATATGGGCTAAAACCTATGGTTTTTTCATTGAATTTCAATGGTTTTTTAATAGCAAATATCAAAAGCTGTCAAATGTCAAGTACGTGATAGGTATAAACATTTTCGTGTTTATGCACGCTGATGTGCTTTAAACGCTGCCCCCCCCTCTTTTCTCTTAGAAGTACTCTCTCTTTGCAGATAGTGAAGGGTAGTTAACACAGGCCTTTGCCCCCGTTGTAATCCGTCGTGCCTGCTTGTCTCTCCATTTGATTGATTGTTATCCAAGCATTTACTATTTTAGAATTTATTCTCTTTGGTTCATTCTCTATTTACTAACAAGCACAAAGCCGCAATACTCTGTTTAGTCTTTGCAGATAGTGAAAAATCGTGTTTAAAAATAAAATAATCGAGGAAAATCAGTAGACCACTAATGGGATCTCTTTTTGACCTCGCTAAAATAGAAACATTAGGAACAACCCTTCATGAGAAATACGAAACTAGTGAGATGAACTGAGCTCCACACCATGATGGCTGCAAGACAGCTCGGCTCCGCCACCCACCCCGCCCAAAATAACGATAAACTCTATGCAAATATTATAAATATATACAACACACCAGCAAAGTAACAGGGTAAAACATTTTATTAAATAACTATTTACATAACTATTTTATACTTTTTGTTGCCTGATCCGGCTAGCTCAATCGATCGAGCATGAAACTCATGCATTCTGATAGCAAGCGTTGCTGCTGATGCTATGCAAACAAAAACTGGTTTTCAGTTTGTACATTCTTCAAGATTTTTCATCCAAGGCTGGTTGAGAGTTTGTAGAACGATGGCTTCAGATTTTCAACATACGGTGTGGTGGCGCGGACTGGGAGGGTGCGCTTGACTTCTACCCCCTCCCCAAGTCGTGTTGCCCTGGCGTGGCCTAAGATCGCCCGCGACATAGGCGGCCGGCACCTGGGGTCCGGCGGAACTTTTTGCCTTTTGATGACTCTTCCATTCTGGACCTTATCCCACAATCCGTTTGACCTGAAGACACGCTGTAGTGGGGCGCCCCTTTACCGTTTCAGTTGCCATTCCGCCCGCATTTGCTACACTGTGCCTCTTCCGCCATTCAGCTGTTTACTGCCCGCTCTTGCGACTACAGCGTCTCGCTCACCATGTAGTTGAGTTGCTCCCGCTCTTGCGATGCAACTATAGGCGGCTGCCACAGGACTCTCAAAATGGCGGCCGCCTCTTCAGATTTGGGCGTGGTCCACTAAAATGGCCATGGGACACCTTGGAACTCGGACGCTTGTCTGCTAGGGCTTGGGCCCCATTCTCGAAAGCGTCCACTGAGCCTTGAAGATTCTACAAAAGTCTGGGGGCCCCCGACTCCCGCAGGCTTCTGGTGGGGAGCGGCTGCCATGATTGCTCGTGGAATGGCCACGACTGAGATACGAGATGGTGGTGCTCTCATGCTAACGCCAGCTTCAGTCTGAAACATCCAGAAACACTGTAGACTACCAATTCGATCAGTTCCGGTAGCGCCCCAACGTGACCCGGTAGGGAAGAACTTGCCCTCCCCTCTTTGACTGATGGTTCTTGTTGCCTGTCCCTTCTGTTGTCATTTAACAGAACTTTTTAGACTGCTGAAAGGGGTTGTGTTCCGACCGCTGGTTGGTGGAGACATTTTGACTATATTCTGGACCTACGTTGTCGCGTAATGCGTTATATGACACGCCGTCTTAGCGCACCCGGAAGTACTCCAGTGCGCGAAGCGCAGCTTCCCGGAAGGGATCCGGGGCGCGGCGCGCAGCGCGTAACGTAAGCATAACAGGTCATGTGACTTGTTAATAAAACTTTTCATTGGTTCATTTTACTTTTGTTATACTAATGATGAAAGGCTTGGTCATATGACCTAAAAATTACGCTTTTTATTGCTTTCGAACATTATTTTTTCTTAAACATATATGTTATAATGTTCCAGGCTAATGTATTTTCCCGGAAAATTTACAACTGTCCTGCAAGTAAAATATATTCCTTTTTCTAGCAAAAGGGCGTTTCTTCGTCCCATGACGGAGCCGTTGAGCAAAAGATGCTCGGCCTGCTGTCTTAGTCGCCGATACGCCCGAATATCAGATTCTTATCGATCACTTTATGTTGCAGGAGTAAAAAAAACAACAGCCCTTGACCATTTATCTTTACTGCGTTCCTGCGTATTATACCTTTTATCCGTCATGTAATTGGACTGCTTTATTTCACTTGCCTTTTACTGATTCAAAAACAGTGACTAAAATTAAAAACTTTACCAATGTAAATACTACTACCATGTTTTGTTTTAAAAACCTTTATTGTGAAAATGTCAGTATACAAATACGGGCCTATAACCACGTGGGCCGGCCATGGAGCAAACTGGAATCGTATATGATGAGGAGACATTTACACTGTAGAGGAACGCAACGAGCGGGCCATTAGGTTGCAAGAACAAACCGCCATATTCATGAAAATCGGCATTTGCGATTCTGAAATAGCGAAAAATAGCGAATCGCTATTCAGAAATCGCAAATCCGAATTCATGAATAATTGCGATTAAAAAAAGCGATTCGCACGCGATCGCAAAATCCGATAGCGATCCGATTGAAATTGCGATTAATCGCAGATTAATCGCTATTTCCGCCTACCCGCGCCTGGACTGCGATCTCGCAAATAGCGATATCGCTATTTGCGAGATCGCTATTTGCGAGATCGCAAACTCGCGAGATCGGGAAAATGGGAAGTCGCATTTCGAGCCCAGTGATGACATCACAACCAGGAAGCTGCCGGTTCCCACCACCATTTTGCACATTGAGGCACAGAGAGAGGGAGCACATTGGAGAGCTGCAGCACATCTTGGCAAGTAAACAGATCCAGAGATCTACAACCCATACCATGGCTGAGGAAGCTGCACCTGGGACCAGCAGCTCGTCTGGGAGAAAGAGAAAGCTCAAATTCTCTGAGCAGGAGCTGGAACACCTAATCGAGGGGGTTGTGGCCAACCACGACCAACTGTTTGGCGCTAATTCACGGAGGGTCCCAGAAATGGAGAAGCGGCGCATATGGCAGGGGATAGCCTCAGCAGTGAACTCGGTGGGAGTGGCGGCCAGGTCCCTGGAAGAACTCAAAAAGCGGTGGTACGACCTCCGAGGCCGTGCCAAGGAGAAGGTGGCGGCGCGCCTTGGGGAGTCCTCGGGCACAGGAGGAGGAGGACCAACGGTACCACCAAACACCGCCATGGAGGACCAGGTTGAGAACACCCTGGAGAGGGAGGCCTGTGTGGGTTTCACTACACTGGACTCATCCTGCCCCACACAAGACACCCAAGGTAAGTGGCATGCGACTGCGACCCTGCCCCCCATGGATGTCCATGACCAAATAGTCTCCCCCAATGTCCCATAGGCATGCCATAGTTGCACATCAAGGAATGTCCTGAAGCATTGTGGGAGATGTAGTCTGGCCACAATGTTGTAGTACCACAATGCAGCCAGTCAGGTCCCAATGCACACAAAGCCACTGCCATTCAGGGAATGTCACCCAGCATGCATGTAGCAACTGCACGTCTGCCAGATGCATGCAACTAAAGGTCCACCACTTACCCCCACAGGTGGCGATACCAGTGACAGTGACAGGCTGGAGATTGATGAGGGCGTCCCGGAGGTGGAGGTGCCAACACCTACCCTGGCACCAGCCCCTGCCGCTGCATCTGCACCAGCAGCAACTACCACCAGCAGCGTCCTCCCTGCAACTGGTGCAGCGCCCACATCCGCTGGCATGGCAGCCCCCATTGTGCCTCCTGCCACCGCTGCTCCTCCCAGAGCCGCAGCCAGGGCAGTCACTCCTGTGCCCCCTGCATCAACTGCTACTGCCACACCAGCAGGCACACCCCCTGCGACTAGCTCACCTGCAACACCGGCGGCCTTACCCCCAGCAGCTGTCGCCTCAACATCCGGGGCTGCGCCACTGTCCACTCAGCGGCCAGCCTCACAATCAGGCCAGCAGGGCAGGCGTGGCAGGTCACGCCAGCGCTCCACAGCAGCTACCAGGCGGGCCAATGCTGATGGACTGGCGCGGCTCAGCATCGAGAGACGGATGCTGCGCATTCACCAGCGCCAGGCTCAGCAGCAGGGAGCTATTCAGCTCCAACTACACAATATTGGCCGCAACGTGGCATCTGTTGCTGGCCACATTGAAGGCATGAGGGCCGACCTGGCCGGTGTGGGAGAAGGAATGGCCCGCATTGCTGCAGCCGTGGAGGCCAACACCCGTGCCATGTTGAGAGTGCGCAGTGGGTAACGCCGGCACCACCGCCAAATATTGACCCAGCTTGGCACTTACAGCAGGGCGAGCTATGTGTCGGCAAATGCGACATCTCTTTTGGGGCGGCGCAGTCTGACCCAGCAGCACGCTATCATCCAGTGCAGTGAGGACATGACGAGGGTGCTGGAGACCCTCACCACGGCCGTCGTGGCTCTTCACCCTCCACCTATTCCATCTGTTGTGGGGGGTGATGATGCGAGTGAGGGGGCGTCCAGCCTGAGCTCACAATCTGCCTCACAGGCCCCACTACCCACCCGCAGCACCAGGACCCCCCCATTGCCTGAAGCCCCGGAGGAGGAAGCCCCTCAGAGGCGCTATGGAGGAACACGCACTAGGCACACCTAGAGAACTGTACTTCACCAATGGCACAGGCTGAGGTCAAGCCTGCCATGCACAGCAGTATGGCATAATACTGTTTGTTGGACTACTTTGGACACTACCTTATATTTCATTTTGTGAATTTAACAAGTACATTTATTTTGCCATTTGGACAGAACCTTATATTTCATTTTGTGAATTTAACAAGTACATTTATTTTGCCATTTGGACAGAACCTTATATTTCATTTTGTGAATTTAACAAATACATTTATTTTCCTACACACATTAGCGTTGTGTCATCATTACATTTTGCATGCATTGTTGATTTGTGGGGTGATGGAAGTGGTTGTACTAGAAACTGTTCACTGTGATGTGGTTGCGACGTCTGTGCCCTTCTGCTGGGTTCTCCCCTTGTGCATGGCGCGCATGTGCAGGTGGCCGGTTGTCCCCCTCAGATTCACTGCCAGAGATGTCAACAGGTATCCGGCGCTTGGTTGCAATGTTATGTAGTATTGCGCAGACAGCCACTATGCGGCAGCACTTTTCAGGACTGTAATACATGGCCCCACCTGTCTTGTGCAGTATGCGGAACCTGCTCTTGAGCAGGCCAAATGTCCTTTCTATGCAATTCCTTGTCCGTATGTGTGCAATATTGTAGCGCCGTTGCTGGGGTGTAGCAGGGTTGAGGTATGGGGTCAGGAGGTATTCACGGAGGGCGTAGCCACTGTCACCTGAATGAGAGGAGCAGATGGTGATTGCCTGTGCTGCGCTGTTACATCTTTGCAATGTGACATTTCAATCAAAGTGTACTTACCAAGTAGGTGTCCTTCCCCAAACTCTCCCCTGACCAGTCGTGTGTGGAGTCCGCTGTGCCGGAAAATGAAGGAGTCATGGGTACTCCCTGGGTACCGTGCGACGATGTCAGTGATGTATGTCTTGGCATTGCAGACCATCTGGATGTTGAGGGAGTGGTAGCACTTTCTATTGCGGAACATATACTCCATGCCAGCTGGTGGGCAGATGGCGACGTGGGTACAGTCTATACATCCGAGCACATGTGGAAAATGGGCTACATTGTAGAATTGTAGCTTTGTCATGTCCAATTCCTGTTGGCTGGCGGGGAATTTGATGTGACGGTGTAGCTGGGTGAGCATGGCGTCAACAAAAGTGTGGAGGCAGCGTGACATGGTGGGCTGGGATATTCCCCCAGCAGCCGCTACTACCCCCTGGAAACTTCCGGAGGCCAGGAGGTGCAGGCTACACAATACCTGCACATGTGTAGGCACAGCATTGGTACGGCTTGTTGGGTGCTGCATCAGGGGGTCAAGGTCCTGTATTAGCTGCATTATCATTTCCCCATTCAGCCTGTATTTAGCATATATCTGCTCCCTGGTTTGGCCCAGCAAGGTGACCCGCTGGCGGAATATCCTGTCCTGGATCCTGCGTCTCCTCCGTGCTAATCGCTGTAGCCTGCGACGCCTCACCACCATGTACATTCCTGGCATTGTGGAACTCCTAATGCTGCTGCTGCTGATGGTCCTTATGTGTGATTGGTCAGGCCAGTACCTGTTGGTGATAGGACAACGGTTTTTTGAAAGTTTTTTTCCATGGCTTTCATGGTTACCACCTGCTTTGAGTTGTCCTTATTTTGCGCGGTGCAAAATGCGAATTTTGGGTTTTCCGCTAATTGCGATTTTTCTTGAATACCGATAGCGATTATTTTGCGATTTCGCTATTATTATCGCAGAATCCGTGGTGTGTCGCTATTTCGGAATCGCTAATGCTCAGCGGCTGGGATTCTGCGAATATATTAGCGATTTCGCAAATATGTGTTTGCGAATTCGCTATTTTGTTGTTGAATGCCGATAACGGAAATTGCTCCCGCATTTGCGATTTCGCAGCGATTGCGGGCGCAATTTCACTTCATGAATCAGGCTGTAAGGTGTCTAACAGTTGCGGAATCGGTGGACGTACATTTTGTAATTAAAATACGACAGGGCCACTTACAATAAAATTATCTAGATATACATTTGCGGGCAAGTACCATGGGTGACGTTAATTCGAACTTTCAATAGTACAGTAATCAATAACACATCGAAACTTAATATCAATAGGGATGTCGAAATATTCAATCAATTCTCATTCCCGCCCGCCATGTGCTTCAAAACTGCATACGTATCTCGTGATATCAAGGTTGTGCAACCAGTACACAACAAGGAGGTACGAGTCCCATTTATACCGGCGCCATTTTGGGCGAGGCCGGGCAGGTCCAGGATATAGTCAAAATATCTCCACCAACCAGCGGTCGGACCAGAACCCCTTTCGGCAGTCAAAAAAGGTTCAGTTAAATGACAACAGAAGACATAGGCAACAAGACCAACAGTCAAAAGAGGGGAGGGCAAGATCTAAAGCCATTGTTCTACAAACTCTCAAGCAGACTTGGATGGAAAAATCCAGAAGAATGTATAAACTGAAAACCATTTTTTGTCTGTATAGCATCACCAGCAACGCTTGAGTCAGCTTTGTGTGAAGCCGCCATTTTGATTCAATCATTAGCGTCCCCCTGCACACATTCAGGGACCTGGTCGTGTCTAAAGGTTAAACGGATTGTGGGACAAGATGCAGAAAGGAAAAGGAAAAAAGTTCCGCCGGACCATGGAACTTTCGGCGCAGCATTGTAGGATGGCCACACCAGTGCGGCAACTTGCTAGACACCACCTCGGTGCCATCCAGATCTCGGCGCGTTGTGCTTCCTTCGGCCTACTGTAGCCGCAAGTGCGGACGCAACTCAGCTGGATAGCGAGTGAAACACCAAGCGGCACCCCACTGCAGCCGAGGAACCTCCATCTTGGGGGCGACGCACAGCATCACATTGCTTTCTCAAACAGCCCCCACTGACTGACGCGACCTCACAGGCCAACGGGGCGCCCCATGCTGAATTTCGGCGCAGCATTGTAGGATGGCCACACCAGTGCGGCAATTTGCTGGACACCACCTCGGTGCCATCCGGATCTTGGCGAGTTGTGCTGCCTTCGGCCTACTGTAGCAGCAAGTGCGGGCGCAACTCTGCTGGTTGGCGAGTGAAAAGATAAGGGGCGCCGCACTGCACATCAGGTGCCTCCACCTGAGGAGGCGAGAGAGTTCAGTTTGCGCCACCCCCCCCCACCCCCCCCAGGCACCCCACGCCGACTTTCGGCGCAGCATTGTAGGATGGCCACACCAGTGCAACTTGCTGGACACCACCTCGGTGCCATCCGGATCTCGGCGCGTTGTGCTGCCTTCGGCCTATTCGCACATCGGTCCGCTACTGACGCCGCCTCACGTGCCAACGGATTTTCTACGCTTTTTATAGCAGCGCGTAACGTAAGCATAACAGGTCATGTGACTTCTTTATAAAACTTTTCATTGGTTCATTTTACTTTTGGTTTCCTAAAGATGGAAGGCTTGATCATATGACCTAAAAATATCACTTTTCATTGGATTAAAACATTTTTTTTTCCCAAACGATGAAAGCCCCACCTTGTTTCTAGATGTTTCAGACTAAAGCTGGCGTCAGCCTGAGAGCACCACCATCTCGTGGCTCCGTCGTGGTCATTCCGCGAGCAATCATGGCAGCCGCTCCCCACCGGAAGCCTGCAGGAGTCGGGAGCCCCCAAGACTTTTGTAAAATCTTCAAGGCTCAGGGGACGTCCGAGTTCCTAGGTGTCCCAGGGCCATGTTAGTGGACCAGGCCCAAATCCGAAGAGCCGTCCGCCATTTTAAGAGTCCTGTGGCAGCCGCCTGGTGAGCGAGATGCTGTAGCCGCAAGAGCGGGCGATAAACAGCTGAATGGCGGATGAGGCACAGTGTAGCAAAAGCGGGCGGAATGGCAACTGAAACGGTAAAGGGGCGCCCCAGTACAGCCGACGAGCCTCCACCTGGGGAGACCCGTTCACGCCGCCTTCCCCCCCCCCCACCCCCCCCGGGGCGCCCCACGCTGTTTTTCGGAGCAGCATTGTAGGATGCCAAAACCAGTGCGACAACTTACTGGACATCACCTGGGTGCCATCCACATCTCAGCGCGTTCTGCTGCCTTGGGACTATTCGCACAACAGACCGCTACTGACGAGGCCTCCCCGCGCACCCCCCGGGATGCCCCACGCCATTTTTCGGAGCTGCATTGTAGGATACCAAAAACCAGTGCGGCACCCAGGTAACATCACCTGGGTGCCGTCCAGAACTCAGCACGTTGTGCTGCCTTGGGACTATTCGCACAAAACACAGCTACTGACCATTGTTGCTTCTTTTTAAAAAAAATGTTTAAATGTATTTACTGTTTTTGTTGCGTTCTATATATTTATAAGTTATTAAAGTGTTATTTTCCTTCTACTTTGTTGGAGTGCTTTATATTTTTAATGTGACACATAATTGTAAAAACTTTGATGTACAAAGAGGCATCCCTGGAATCTTCCGCTTCAGGCTCGGTCCCACACACCCTCACAGTGAGAATCCCCTCCCCAAGCACAATACAGGATGGTTATCAGATAGTAGGAACGCGTGTGGTGTGACGGATCTCATCGGGTGGGGGCCTTGATCTACTGTAACTCCTTTGAAGAGGGGTGATTTTCTACAGCTGGGGCCATAAACTACATCTGCAGGGCTAGGTGATAGCCTGGGACCGGCCTGGACAATCGGACACAGAGGAAGAGGAGTGTCAGAGGGTGCGGAAGTGAATAGGGTAAAAGGGTGGTGTCGGGCGGGCACAGGGTGTGATTCTCAGGGAAGAGCAGCGCACATGGGAGGAGGTTTCTGGCCCATGCATGAGAGAGAGAGCGGGGGTGACCAGTGCGTGGGGGAGATGCTTGCGAGGGTGAGGAGCCATGCTGAGGATCGGCGGCGTGCAGAGAGTGGGTCTGGTCAAGGCATCTAAAATGGCTGCCGTGCTCAACAAAAGTGTGGCATTGCAAAAAAGACAAGATGGCGCAGACAATGTTTATCAATAAGGATTAATTTATAACAATTATTTAAAACAAAATATTTACTCGCAGTGACAAAATGGCGGTCAACACTTCCTGATTTCCATCGAATCGAACGTTAACAGACGTCACGCAACAAAAAAAAAAAACGCTCACGCACAGCCGCTGGAAGACATGTATCAACATATATGAGCCTCCTCAGCCACCCTCAGAAAACAAAAGGGGTCAGGATACGTCTCCCGTACCCCCTTATACCTAGTAATTTAATGAAATCGAAACACAAAATGGCGAATTCACGTTTCGCTACCAGTTTGCGAACCGAGAAGCGCTTCTACCGCGAAAAATCAAATTTTTATTATTTGCCCCACGGGACCCTTTAATAACCCCAACATCATTCCTAGGGGGTCAAGAGAGGTCTACCTAGCCCCCTTTCATTAAATTCCCCCTTCGTTTTTCTCCTCCTCTTGTCTCTCGATCCTACCGACAGACAAGATGGCGGCCGCACCGGACTGTTTAGAATGTTGACAGACACCGGAGAGCCAATCAGCTTCGCTACGCAAAGCTCCGTTACGCGAAAAGTACGCGATCTGGAGCGCTATCTGGGACGCTGTCACAGATATATCTGTTTTTTAAACGTTAATTTCTCAAAATCCACTGGAGCACATATATTGAGACCCAGCAAAGGCACATCGGACTAACAGTCCCTATAATTTTGCCAAGTTTCGTGCAAATCCATTCAGCCGTTAATTTGCGAACCGAGAAGCGCTTCTACCGTGAAAAATCAAAATTTTTTAATTTTCCCCACGGGACCCTTTAATAACCCCAACATCATTCCTAGGGGGTCAAGAGGGGTCTACCTTGCCCCCTTTCATTAAATTCCCCCTTCGTTTTTCACCTCTTCTTGTCTCTCGATCCTACCGAGTGACAAGATGGCAGCCGCTCCGGACTGTTTAGAATGTTGACAGACACCGGAGAGCCAATCAGCATCGCTTCGCAAAGCTCCGTGACGCGAAAAGTACGCGATCTGGAGCGCTATCTGGGACGCTGTCACAGATATATACATTTTTTAAAACGTTAATTTCTCAAAATCCACTGGAGCACATATATTGAGACCCAGCAAAGGCACATCGGGCTAACAGTCCCTACAATTTTGCCAAGTTTCGTGCAAATCCATTCAGCCGTTCGAGCTAAAAGTGAGGCCAAACGCCCTATGGAAATTAACATGGGAAAAACGCGTTTTGGGACCCCCCTTTTTTCTCGGCCCCCCCTTGACGAACCCCCCCCCCAAATTTTTAGGGGCTGCTCAGAAACAAAATGTGCCATTTTCCTGAAAATTTCAGCCGATTCCGTCCACAAACGCCAAAGTTATTAGACATAGAATTTTCAAAAGTCCCATAGAGAAAAAATCCTAACTATATATACCTACTGGCGATAGCCAGTAGGTAATACACATATATATATATCTGCATCAGGAATTAAACTCCTTACCTATGCAGATGACACCCAGTTGGTAGTATCTCTTAGTCAGTGAAGCCCCCTCTCCTCTGACCTTTACACCTGCCTTGGAGAAACATCCAAATGCATGGATAGATCCCATTTGAAACCAAACAGTGGAAAAACGGAGATCATGATTCTGGGCAACCCCTCCCACTACCGTCCTGAGTCCCTATGGCCCCCCTGTATGGGTCCCCCCCCCCAATCCCCCAGAATGAAATCAAGAGTCTGGGGATCTGGTTGGATGAAGGCCTTACCTTCTCTGCCCGAGCCCGAAAAACAGCGGGCACCTGCTTTGGTCTCCTATGGTCCTCCAGGAAAATTCTACCACTGCTGCCCCCCCAATCTCAAAAACTCCTGATTCAAGGTCTAACATTGTCTCGCCTGGATTACGGAAAGGCCTTATACCTTGGAGCCCCCCAAAAAGTGATTTCGCAACTCCAGGTTGTACAAAACACAGCAGCCCGCCTCCTTACAGGTACGCGTAACCACTGTTCAGCTAAACCTTCCCTCAAAGCCCTCCACTGGTTACCAACTCAACAAAGAGTGCATTTTAAAGCACTGTGCACTGTACATAAAATTCTGCATAAAAAAGCTCCCCCGATACTGAAGGACCTCATTACCCCCCATACAACCAATAGAGTTCTTCGATCATCCCACCTCCACCTCATGACAGTACCCAGAATTAAGAGAGCACGCTCAGGCGGCCGTTTCTTTTCCTACAACGCCTCCAAGTTGTGGAACACTCTCCCACTGGATATCAGGGCTCAACCGAACCTGCTCTAATTTCGCAAACTTTTAAAGACATGGCTGTTTCCCTAAACTAACTTCCCTTTCACCTTCTTCTTTTCTCACTAGCGCTGGGACGCTTACGGGCAGCCATGCGCTCTATAAATCTATAAACATTAAACAAATATATATATATATATATATATATATATATATATATATATATATATATATATATATATATATTACCTACTGGCGGTCGCCAGTAGGTATATATAGTTAGGATTTTTTCTCTATGGGATTTTTGAAAATTCTATGTCTAATAACTTTGGCGTTTGTGGACGGAATTGGCTGAAATTTTCAGGAAAATGGAACATTTTGTTTCTGAGCAGCCCCTGACAATTTGGGGGGGTTTCATCAAGGGGGGGCCGTGAAAAAAGGGGGGTCCCAAAACGCCTTTTTCCCATGTTAATTTCCATAGGGCGGTTGGCCTCACTTTTAGCTCGAACGGCTGAATGGATTTGCACGAAACTTGGCAAAATTGTAGGGACTGTTAGTCCGATGTGCCTTTGCTAGGTCTCAATATATGTGCTCCAGTGGATTTTGAGTAATTTAGGTTCAAAAAAAGATATATATCCGGGCGGAGCCTAACCACACATCTGATCTGATTGGCTGTCAGCACTTCATCCAAAAAGTGTTGGCAGCCATCTTGGGACCAATATACATGATAGCACCTCATTAAAAAGCATTGTAGTTAATAGAGGGTTTTAGGACTTTAGTTACATTATAAATCATTTGTTGATGGTACCATACTCGTTTTAGGAATTGTGGTGGGTTCTAAGGTGATTTTACCATGTGAAAAAACCTTCTGCTGTGATATCATGAATATTGTTTGAAAGAAAACTAATATCTCATGATTTTCCCACAGTGGTTTGGAAGGGGATCTATAAGCTAAACTGAAAGCATATTTTCTGTAAATTCACATTATCTTTCTCAGTCATGTGAAAATGAAGTCTGACATTCTCAGTAAAACATGTACATCCAACAAGGACAGAGACTGTCAGTTGATTCCTTTGTGTTCTACTGCAGCCTCCTAGAGTGTTCTAAAGAACAACTAGAGCGCTAACTGTCCTACTTATTACAAAGGTATGGCACACCTGAAGCTATCTTGATTGGAATAAAGTGGTAACTCTTAAAACATTTAATTTAAAAAGAAACAACATGAGGGGGTATATTTTGCCATAGAAAGTATGATTAGTGCTGCAGAATGAAAAATTAGGGCACATTTTGAGTGACTTCTCAAATCCTTTTCTATTTCATTAAAACATTCTGACATGCAGTCTCCCAAAATGGCCACCAGAGACAAAAGAGCCCAAATGTAGCCCAAATATCACCCAGATGTAGCCCAAGTATAGCCCAATGACAGAATGTCCCAGAGTGTTCTAAAGAACAACTAGAGCGCTAACAGTCCTACTTATTACAAAGGTATGGCACACCTGAAGCCATCTTGATTGGAATAAAGTGGTAACTCTTAAAACATTTAATTTAAAAAGAAACAACATGAGGGGGTATATTTTGCCATAGAAAGTATGATTAGTGCTGCAGAATGAAAAATTAGGGCACATTTTGAGTGACTTCTCAAATCCTTTTCTATTTCATTAAAACATTCTGACATGCAGTCTCCCAAAATGGCCACCAGAGACAAAAGAGCCCAAATGTAGCCCAAATATCACCCAGATGTAGCCCAAGTATAGCCCAATGACAGAATGTCCCAGAGTGTTCTAAAGAACAACTAGAGCGCTAACAGTCCTACTTATTACAAAGGTATAGCACACCTGAAGCCATCTTGATCGGAATAAAGTGGTAACTCTTAAAACATTTAATTTAAAAAGGAACAAAATGAGGGGGTATATTTTGCCATATGAATTATGATTAGTGCTGCAGAAAGAAAAATTAGGGCACATTTTGAGTGACTTCTCAAACCCTCTTCAATTTCATTAAAAAATTCTGACATACAGTCTCCCAAGATGGCCACCAGAGACAAAAGAGGCTAAATGTAGCCCAAATATCACCCAGATGTACCCCAAGTATAGCCCAATGACAGAATGTCCCAGAGTGTTCTAAAGAACAACTAGAGCGCTAACAGTCTTACTTATGACAAAAGTATGGCACACCAGAAGCCATCTTGATTGGAATGAAGTGGTAAGTCTGAAAACACTCAATTTAAAAAGAAACAACATGAGGGGGTTAATTTTGCCATAGAAAGTATGATTAGTGCTTCAGAAAGAAAAATTAGGGATCATTTTGAGTGACTTCTCAAATCCTCTTCTATTTCATTAAAAAAATTCTGACATGCAGACTGAAACATGCACTTTGAATACCAGCAGCAGACGTCCCTGGTGAGGGGGAGCTTTACTACAGTGATCTAATGTGCAACTAGAGTGCTAACATTCAGAATTTATGGCAAATGTGTGACACATCTGAATGCCTTCTTGATGGAACCAAAGTAAACAAGCATTGAAAATGCAATAGATCTCGCCCTCGTTTAAGTTAAAGCCATTCTGTTTGTAATGAGGTGGCTTTTTAGCTTTGCTTTTATTAGTGTTTTTTCAACTTTCATGTAAATAACATGCATCTGTATGCATATAAGTATATGTATGCATGCATTTATGTTTGTATTTATATAGATATACAGATGATATATGTTTATATATGTATGTATATATATATATTCACTGAAAAAACCATAGGTTATAGACCATATATAGTTAGGAATTAGCATTTACAAAACCTTGAAAATTCACTGAAAAAACCATAGGTTATAGACCATATATAGTTAGGAATTAGCATTTACAAAACCTTGAAAATTCACTGAAAAAACCATAGGTTATAGACCATATATAGTTAGGAATTCGCATTTACAAAACCTTATTTTACTCACACAAAACCATTGAAATTCCATATATAGTTAGTTGCACTAACTATATATCGCGCACCCGCAATCCACTGCTGATGATGTCACATATTACATCATTCATGACATGGTCAGTGACATCACTGATGACATCACTGATGACATCTCAAATGACATCACTGATGACATCACTGATGACAACATCCAGTGACTGTATGTTTCTGTAAAGTTAAAATATGTCTTACATATTGAAGAATGAGTGGATGTATGAGTGTCTGGATGAAGGATTTAGTAGGTGCATGACTGACTGTATGAGTGAGTGATTAAATGTGTCTCAATGAGTGCATGGGTTAGTGACTAAACTGTCTTAATTTGTGCATCATTATGTCTGTTGTTCTGTAAACTGTTGCATGTGTTGATAAGTAGCTATATGAGTAACTATATGGGTTATTGATTGGTTGCCCAAGTATTTGTATGGGAGACTGAGTGTGTGTGTGGGTGGCTGGGAGGTGTATGACTCTGTGCATAGATGTGTGAGCAGTTGATTCACTAGATGTATGGTTTCAAAAGTGCATGTGGAAACAGCTGTATGGGCAGTTGACTGTGTGCATGAGTGTATTGGTGAGTGAATGGATATCTCAGTGCTACATGTCAAAGTAAGTACATATGTAAAACACAGTACACGTGAGAGTTGACATATATAAATAACTGTGCATAAGAGCCAGTGAATGTGTGAGTGGCTGTATGGATCATTGTGAACTTGTATCAGGGATTGTATAAGAGAGTAAATATGTGTTAGTATATGTTTGAATAAGTAAAGTTTGTATAACTGTATAGTTGAGGAAATGGAGGTGTGATTGATTCTTTGCATGACTGACTAGGTGTGTGAGTAACTCCATGGATGAGTGACAGTCTGTGAGTGTCTGTTTACACTGATTGTATCTAAGGTTATATTAGAGTCTGAAGAGGTTCATCGTATTATCACATGAATGATATCATCAGTGATGTGATCAGTAATGTCAAATGAGATGTCATCAGTGATGTCATCAGTGATGTCATTTGAGATGTCATCAGTGATGTCATTTGAGATGTCATCAGTGATGTCATCAGTGATGTCACTGACCATGTCATGAATGATGTAATATGTGACATCATCAGCAGTGGATTGCGGGTGCGCGATATATAGTTAGTGCAACTAACTATATATGGAATTTCAATGGTTTTGTGTGAGTAAAATAAGGTTTTGTAAATGCGAATTCCTAACTATATATGGTCTATAACCTATGGTTTTTTCAGTGAATCTATATATATATATATCTATATCTATATATATATATATCTATATATTACCTACTGGCGGTCGCCAGTAGGTATATATAGTTAGGATTTTTTCTCTATGGGATTTTTGAAAATTCTATGTCTAATAACTTTGGCGTTTGTGAACGGAATTGGCTGAAACTTTAAGGAAAATGGAACATTTTGTTTCTGAGCAGCCCCTGACAATTTGGGGGGGTTTCATCAAGGGGGGGCCGAGAAAAAAGGGGGGTCCCAAAACGCGTCTTTCCCATGTTAATTTCCATAGGGCGGTTGGCCTCACTTTTAGCTCGAACGGCTGAATGGATTTGCACGAAACTTGGCAAAATTGTAGGGACTGTTAGCCCGATGTGCCTTTGCTAGGTCTCAATATATGTGCTCCAGTGGATTTTGAGTCATTTAGGTTAAAAAAAATATATATATCTGGGCGGAGCCTAACCACACATCTGATCTGATTGGCTGTCAGCACTTCATCCAAGAAGTGTTGGCAGCCATCTTGGGACCAATATACATGATAGCACCTCATTAAAAAGCATTGTAGTTAATAGAGGGTTTTAGGACTTTAGTTACATTATAAATCATTTGTTGATGGTACCATACTCGTTTTAGGAATTGTGGTGGGTTCTAAGGTGATTTTTACTTGTGAAAAAGCCTTCTGCTGTGATATCATGAATATTGTTTGAAAGAAAACTAATATCTCATGATTTTCCCACAGTGGTTTGGAAGGGGATCTATAAGCTAAACTGAAAGCATATTTTCTGTAAATTCACATTATCTTTCTCAGTCATGTGAAAATGAAGTCTGACATTCTCAGTAAAACATGTACATCCAACAAGGACAGAGACTGTCAGTTGATTCCTTTGTGCTCTACTGCAGCCTCCTAAAGTGTTCTAAAGAACAACTAGAGCGCTAACAGTCCTACGTATTACAAAGGTATAGCACACCTGGAGCCATCGTGATGGGAATAAAGTGGTAACTCTTAAAACATTTAATTTAAAAAGGAACAAAATGAGGGGGTATATTATGCAATAGAAGGTATTATTAGTGCTGCAGAAAGAAAAATTAGGGCACATTTTGAGTGACTTTTCAAATCCTCTTCTATTTCATTAAAAAATTCTGACATGCAGTCTCCCAAAATGGCCACCAGAGACAAAAGAGCCCAAATGTAGCCCAAATATCACCCAGCTGTAGCCCAAGTATAGCCCAATGACAGAATGTCCCAGAGTGTTCTAAAGAACAACTAGAGCGCTAACAGTCCTACTTATTACAAAGGTATGGCACACCTGAAGCCATCTTGATTGGAATAAAGTGGTAACTCTTAAAACATTTAATTTAAAAAGGAACAAAATGAGGGGGTATATTTTGCCATATGAATTATGATTAGTGCTGCAGAAAGAAAAATTAGGGCACATTTTGAGTGACTTCTCAAACCCTCTTCAATTTCATTAAAAAATTCTGACATACAGTCTCCCAAGATGGCCACCAGAGACAAAAGAGCCTAAATGTACCCCAAATATCACCCAGATGTACCCCAAGTATAGCCCAATGACAGAATGTCCCAGAGTGTTCTAAAGAACAACTAGAGCGCTAACAGTCTTACTTATGACAAAAGTATGGCACACCAGGAGCCATCTTGATTGGAATGAAGTGGTAAGTCTGAAAACACTCAATTTAAAAAGGAACAACATGAGGGGGTAAATTTTGCCATAGAAAGTATGATTAGTGCTTCAGAAAGAAAAATTAGGGATCATTTTGAGTGACTTCTCAAATCCTCTTCTATTTCATTAAAAAAATTCTGACATGCAGACTGAAACATGCACTTTGAATACCAGCAGCAGACGTCCCTGGTGAGCAGTAGCTTTACTACAGTGATCTAATGTGCAACTAGAGTGCTAACATTCAGAATTTATGGCAAATGTGTGACACATCTGAATGCCTTCTTGATGGAACCAAAGTAAACAAGCATTGAAACTGCAATAGATCTCGCCCTCGTTTAAGTTAAAGCCATTCTGTTTGTAATGAGGTGGCTTTTTAGCTTTGCTTTTATTAGTGTTTTTTCAACTTTCATGTAAATAACATGCATCTGTATGCATATAAGTATATGTATGCATGCATTTATGTTTGTATTTATATAGATATACAGATGATATATGTTTATATATGTATGTATATATATATATTCACTGAAAAAACCATAGGTTATAGACCATATATAGTTAGGAATTAGCATTTACAAAACCTTGAAAATTCACTGAAAAAACCATAGGTTATAGACCATATATAGTTAGGAATTGGCATTTACAAAACCTTATTTTACTCACACAAAACCATTGAAATTCCATATATAGTTATTTGCACTAACTATATATCGCGCACCCGCAATCCACTGCTGATGATGTCACATATTACATCATTCATGACATGGTCAGTGACATCACTGATGACATCACTGATGACATCTCAAATGACATCACTGATGACATCACTGATGACAACATCCAGTGACTGTATGTTTCTGTAAAGTTAAAATATGTCTTACATATTGAAGAATGAGTGGATGTATAAGTGTCTGGATGAAGGATTTAGTAGGTGCATGACTGACTGTATGAGTGAGTGATTAAATGTGTCTCACTGAGTGCATGGGTTAGTGACTAAACTGTCTTAATTTGTGCATCATTATGTCTGTTGTTCTGTAAACTGTTGCATGTGTTGATAAGTAGCTATATGAGTAACTATATGGGTTATTGATTGGTTGCCCAAGTATTTGTATGGGAGACTGAGTGTGTGTGTGGGTGGCTGGGAGGTGTATGACTCTGTGCATAGATATGTGAGCAGTTGATTCACTAGATGTATGGTTTCAAAAGTGCATGTGGAAACAGCTGTATGGGCGGTTGACTGTGTGCATGAGTGTATTGGTGAGTGAATGGATATCTCAGTGCTACATGTCAAAGTAAGTACATATGTAAAACACAGTACATGTGAGAGTTGACATATATAAATAACTGTGCATAAGAGCCAGTGAATGTGTGAGTGGCTGTATGGATCATTGTGAACTTGTATCAGGGATTGTATAAGAGAGTAAATATGTGTTAGTATATGTTTGAATAAGTAAAGTTTGTATAACTGTATAGTTGAGGAAATGGAGGTGTGATTGATTCTTTGCATGACTGACTAGGTGTGTGAGTAACTCCATGGATGAGTGACAGTCTGTGAGTGTCTGTTTACACTGATTGTATCTAAGGTTATATTAGAGTCTGAAGAGGTTCATCGTATTATCACATGAATGATATCATCAGTGATGTGATCAGTAATGTCAAATGAGATGTCATCAGTGATGTCATCAGTGATGTCATTTGAGATGTCATCAGTGATGTCATTTGAGATGTCATCAGTGATGTCATCAGTGATGTCACTGACCATGTCATGAATGATGTAATATGTGACATCATCAGCAGTGGATTGCGGGTGCGCGATATATAGTTAGTGCAACTAACTATATATGGAATTTCAATGGTTTTGTGTGAGTAAAATAAGGTTTTGTAAATGCGAATTCCTAACTATATATGGTCTATAACCTATGGTTTTTTCAGTGAATCTATATATATATATATCTATATCTATATATATATATATCTATATATTACCTACTGGCGGTCGCCAGTAGGTATATATAGTTAGGATTTTTTCTCTATGGGATTTTTGAAAATTCTATGTCTAATAACTTTGGCGTTTGTGAACGGAATTGGCTGAAACTTTAAGGAAAATGGAACATTTTGTTTCTGAGCAGCCCCTGACAATTTGGGGGGGTTTCATCAAGGGGGGGCCGAGAAAAAAGGGGGGTCCCAAAACGCGTCTTTCCCATGTTAATTTCCATAGGGCGGTTGGCCTCACTTTTAGCTCGAACGGCTGAATGGATTTGCACGAAACTTGGCAAAATTGTAGGGACTGTTAGCCCGATGTGCCTTTGCTAGGTCTCAATATATGTGCTCCAGTGGATTTTGAGTCATTTAGGTTCAAAAAAATATATATATCTGGGCGGAGCCTAACCACACATCTGATCTGATTGGCTGTCAGCACTTCATCCAAGAAGTGTTGGCAGCCATCTTGGGACCAATATACATGATAGCACCTCATTAAAAAGCATTGTAGTTAATAGAGGGTTTTAGGACTTTAGTTACATTATAAATCATTTGTTGATGGTACCATACTCGTTTTAGGAATTGTGGTGGGTTCTAAGGTGATTTTTACTTGTGAAAAAGCCTTCTGCTGTGATATCATGAATATTGTTTGAAAGAAAACTAATATCTCATGATTTTCCCACAGTGGTTTGGAAGGGGATCTATAAGCTAAACTGAAAGCATATTTTCTGTAAATTCACATTATCTTTCTCAGTCATGTGAAAATGAAGTCTGACATTCTCAGTAAAACATGTACATCCAACAAGGACAGAGACTGTCAGTTGATTCCTTTGTGCTCTACTGCAGCCTCCTAAAGTGTTCTAAAGAACAACTAGAGCGCTAACAGTCCTACGTATTACAAAGGTATAGCACACCTGGAGCCATCGTGATGGGAATAAAGTGGTAACTCTTAAAACATTTAATTTAAAAAGGAACAAAATGAGGGGGTATATTATGCAATAGAAGGTATTATTAGTGCTGCAGAAAGAAAAATTAGGGCACATTTTGAGTGACTTTTCAAATCCTCTTCTATTTCATTAAAAAATTCTGACATGCAGTCTCCCAAAATGGCCACCAGAGACAAAAGAGCCCAAATGTAGCCCAAATATCACCCAGCTGTAGCCCAAGTATAGCCCAATGACAGAATGTCCCAGAGTGTTCTAAAGAACAACTAGAGCGCTAACAGTCCTACTTATTACAAAGGTATGGCACACCTGAAGCCATCTTGATTGGAATAAAGTGGTAACTCTTAAAACATTTAATTTAAAAAGGAACAAAATGAGGGGGTATATTTTGCCATATGAATTATGATTAGTGCTGCAGAAAGAAAAATTAGGGCACATTTTGAGTGACTTCTCAAACCCTCTTCAATTTCATTAAAAAATTCTGACATACAGTCTCCCAAGATGGCCACCAGAGACAAAAGAGCCTAAATGTACCCCAAATATCACCCAGATGTACCCCAAGTATAGCCCAATGACAGAATGTCCCAGAGTGTTCTAAAGAACAACTAGAGCGCTAACAGTCTTACTTATGACAAAAGTATGGCACACCAGGAGCCATCTTGATTGGAATGAAGTGGTAAGTCTGAAAACACTCAATTTAAAAAGGAACAACATGAGGGGGTAAATTTTGCCATAGAAAGTATGATTAGTGCTTCAGAAAGAAAAATTAGGGATCATTTTGAGTGACTTCTCAAATCCTCTTCTATTTCATTAAAAAAATTCTGACATGCAGACTGAAACATGCACTTTGAATACCAGCAGCAGACGTCCCTGGTGAGCAGTAGCTTTACTACAGTGATCTAATGTGCAACTAGAGTGCTAACATTCAGAATTTATGGCAAATGTGTGACACATCTGAATGCCTTCTTGATGGAACCAAAGTAAACAAGCATTGAAACTGCAATAGATCTCGCCCTCGTTTAAGTTAAAGCCATTCTGTTTGTAATGAGGTGGCTTTTTAGCTTTGCTTTTATTAGTGTTTTTTCAACTTTCATGTAAATAACATGCATCTGTATGCATATAAGTATATGTATGCATGCATTTATGTTTGTATTTATATAGATATACAGATGATATATGTTTATATATGTATGTATATATATATATTCACTGAAAAAACCATAGGTTATAGACCATATATAGTTAGGAATTAGCATTTACAAAACCTTGAAAATTCACTGAAAAAACCATAGGTTATAGACCATATATAGTTAGGAATTGGCATTTACAAAACCTTATTTTACTCACACAAAACCATTGAAATTCCATATATAGTTAGTTGCACTAACTATATATCGCGCACCCGCAATCCACTGCTGATGATGTCACATATTACATCATTCATGACATGGTCAGTGACATCACTGATGACATCACTGATGACATCTCAAATGACATCACTGATGACATCACTGATGACAACATCCAGTGACTGTATGTTTCTGTAAAGTTAAAATATGTCTTACATATTGAAGAATGAGTGGATGTATAAGTGTCTGGATGAAGGATTTAGTAGGTGCATGACTGACTGTATGAGTGAGTGATTAAATGTGTCTCACTGAGTGCATGGGTTAGTGACTAAACTGTCTTAATTTGTGCATCATTATGTCTGTTGTTCTGTAAACTGTTGCATGTGTTGATAAGTAGCTATATGAGTAACTATATGGGTTATTGATTGGTTGCCCAAGTATTTGTATGGGAGACTGAGTGTGTGTGTGGGTGGCTGGGAGGTGTATGACTCTGTGCATAGATATGTGAGCAGTTGATTCACTAGATGTATGGTTTCAAAAGTGCATGTGGAAACAGCTGTATGGGCGGTTGACTGTGTGCATGAGTGTATTGGTGAGTGAATGGATATCTCAGTGCTACATGTCAAAGTAAGTACATATGTAAAACACAGTACATGTGAGAGTTGACATATATAAATAACTGTGCATAAGAGCCAGTGAATGTGTGAGTGGCTGTATGGATCATTGTGAACTTGTATCAGGGATTGTATAAGAGAGTAAATATGTGTTAGTATATGTTTGAATAAGTAAAGTTTGTATAACTGTATAGTTGAGGAAATGGAGGTGTGATTGATTCTTTGCATGACTGACTAGGTGTGTGAGTAACTCCATTGATGAGTGACAGTCTGTGAGTGTCTGTTTACACTGATTGTATCTAAGGTTATATTAGAGTCTGAAGAGGTTCATCGTATTATCACATGAATGATATCATCAGTGATGTGATCAGTAATGTCAAATGAGATGTCATCAGTGATGTCATCAGTGATGTCATTTGAGATGTCATCAGTGATGTCATTTGAGATGTCATCAGTGATGTCACTGACCATGTCATGAATGATGTAATATGTGACATCATCAGCAGTGGATTGCGGGTGCGCGATATATAGTTAGTGCAACTAACTATATATGGAATTTCAATGGTTTTGTGTGAGTAAAATAAGGTTTTGTAAATGCCAATTCCTAACTATATATGGTCTATAACCTATGGTTTTTTCAGTGAATTTTCAAGGTTTTGTAAATGCTAATTCCTAACTATATATGGTCTATAACCTATGGTTTTTTCAGTGAATATATATATATATATATATATATATATATATATATATATATATATATATATATATATATATATATATATATATATATATATATATATATATATATATATATATATATATGTATATATATATATATATATATATATATGTATATATATATATATATATATATATATATATATATATATATATATATATATATATATATATATATATATAGGCACAACAATCCAGCTTCCTCAGACAACAATTCCAACGAAGAAGGCACGGACGCAGGAGAGTAGGATTAAGGCTTCTTTTTAATGGATCAGGTCACCCTCAACCAAGGCGCCATTACAACATAAGTATATAAATTCTGTCCCACATTGGGTTGAAATAGACATGAAAGAAATACTTACAAGCACTTTACAACACTAAATACCCTATGCAGTATGTACAAATGTTTCAAAGGTGAAACATCGAGTCTAAATACTTGTATATTGTCTGCATGTTTTTACCATACATATTGAAAGCATGGGTAATGGAAAGTGCCCATTAAAATTGAAAATACCTTTCTCTAAGTGGAATCATTCTGTATATAAATATATATATATATATATAAAATACATGAGGCGCCCTTCACTCGTATGCATCGCCTATTCATCCAACATATAATATGTAAAAAAAAGAAAGTTTAAAACAAACGACCCTGCTATGTAAAACATTTTTCTCGACATGGCACCACTTTCAGCTCAAATAGTTTTGCTGCACTTGCTGTTGGCCTGCTGGTAAACGACCTTTAGACCTCTCTGACATATGACATTTAATGCCTACTTGCATTTGCTAAAAAAGTTGCACCAGGGTTCACTGAGGCCCAAATGCTCACATTGAAGCATCAGGATTTAAATGTAAATATATATACGCAATGCGCAGCCAGCAGTCACCTCATTTGACAAAAATGATGAAAAGCGGAACCCAGATTCTTGGTGCCAATGAAGTGTTGTCTATTAGGGTGCCCAGCAAGTCCTCCATTACGAGTTTCGACCCCCACTCGTGTCTTGATCATATCAGTGTTGTCACAATGTTCTTTTCCATAATGGTCCACTGCTTGAGCAGTTGCCAAATATTTCAACCCCTCAGATAGGCCTCCACTTGCGGGTCCTGCTTATAGATACTATACAGATGCCCCAAGTAAAAGTTCCATTGTATACGAAGCTTCATGACCCCCACATCTCCTGGGGTGGTGCCTCTTTCGCAACTGGGCTCACTGCGTGAAAAAGAAGCTCCAAAGTTTGCCTCCCCAGGCAAAGACGCACTCTACATCCGTTGGCTAGAAGTCCTTTATTGCGGTGAAAACAGGATCAGCATGTCGAGTGGCATTAACAGTGGACTCTTGATCTTACGCCTGACAAGTTTCTGTGCTTCCTGCTTGTCTTCAGAGGTGACACAGTCTGGTGTGCCATACTGACACCCACCCACTTAAAAATTCATGTCCTCCAATGGGCTGCTCAATGAGCCCTATTGCATCGTGGGACATGTAGTATTGTCACAATGTTCTTTTCCATAATGGTGCACTGCTTGAGCTGTTGCCATATATTTCAAGCCCTCAGATACGCCTCAAATTGCGGGTCCTGCTAATAGATCCTACACAGGGCCGGACTGGCCATTGCGGGCACCGGGCAATCCCCCGGTGCGCCGCAAGGGTGGGGGCCGGTTTTAGGCCCCTGGGGGCCGTTTTTGTTACAGGGCCGTTTATGCAGCATAGCGCAAAATCAGCCCTGCAACAAAATTAGCAGAAAACCGGCCCCGGCAAAGAGCTCAGACCTCCCCCTGGGGGCCGTCTGAGCACTTTGCAGGGCCAATTTGGTTCCCAGTCCAGCCCTGATCCTATACAGATGCCCCAAGTAAAATTTCCATTGTATACAAAGCTCCATGGCCCCCATATCTCTTGGGGTGGTGTGTCTTTCACGGCTGGTCTCAGCACGTGAAATAGAAGCTCAACATTACAAATAAACAGCGAATAACCAACTGGTGCAGCAGATTACACAACAACTGACCAAGTAATACATATATTCACACAGTTTAGTCACTATCGAATATATTTAGTGTGACACTATAAATTACTCAAGTAAACAATCAATCACACTGCTACTAAATCCTCTAACCAGATATTTATATAAACCTAATCACATTCACTGGATGATGTCATCAGTGATGTCACTGACCATGTCATGAATGATGTAATATGTCACATCATCACCAGTGGATTGCGGGCACGAGAGTTACAGTTAGTACAACTAACTATAACAGAGGAATTTCAATGGTTTTGTATGAGTGAAGAGTCCGGCTAACTATAACACCCCTAAAACCTATGGTTTTTGCAGTGAATTTCTAAGGTTTTTTAAATGCTAATTTCTAACTATAACCTGCCTGAAACCTATGGGTTTTTCAGTGAATTTGAAAGGTTTTTTAAATGATAATTCCTGACTATAATCTGCTTGAAACCTATGTATTTTCAGTGAATTTCGAAGGTTTTTTTAAATGATAATTTTAAAGTATAACCTGCCTGAAATCCAAGGTTTTTTTCAGTAATTTTAAAAGATTTATTCAGTAACAATTTTTAAATCGATAAATTGTTATATTTATTTCATTGATACTGATTTACAAATGTACTTAAAATTTATTCACTTTTAGATATCTTATTTTTAAGATTACATCACACATTTATAATATATATATTTAAAAAAAATGTAAAATATATATATATTTTATATTTTTAAAAATGTTTTATTTTTATTTTCAGTTTTCTTTATTCTAACAAGTTTTTGATCAGTCCCGCACCCAAATCGTACCACTCTCGATAGCTGCGCAGAACGTAGGGGCCATTTTACATTTGTTCTATAGGATGCGCATAGGGTGTGCAATGGGTACATATTTTTATGCGCGATTGCTATTCGACCTGTGCGTGACGTCAAGTGCATACGCAACATATACGTATCACGCCACACCGCCTGCGCGCATTTCCGCTTGACGTCATGTACTTGTTCAACGCGGTGAGCGAGCAACTTCTGCTAAGTTTTTCGATATAAAAAAAGACATATAGATATATATATATATGTATTTAATATAAATATTAAGGGGGAAAAATAATAATTGAGTTTTAATAAACTTTTATTAATTTTAAATGCAATTTGGAGAAGTCCCGCTAGATGCCTGCTGCGTGTACGCACCCAGGGCCCGACGGAGTTAGGCATTTACCGGTCGGTAATGGCCAAATTTGGCCGTTACCGACCGGTAAATGCCTTTTCCAATGTAGGGGGCCTATTTTGCACCCAATCCTATTCGGTGCTAAAATAACCGAATTCAGGTGTACATGCAAATCTGTGCATGTACACCTGTGCCTTGGGACACACAGACATGCCCTTAGGGCATGTATGTGTGCCACATGGCACACAAGCCTGGAATTGGGGTGCTACAGGGTGCCAAAGTGACACCCCATTCCCCCTTGCAGGAATCTGTATTTACCGATTTGGTAAATACCAAATCGGTATTTCCCATTGTTTCCTATGGGCTTCAAGGCCCATAGGAATCAATGGGAAATACTGATTCGGTATTTACCGAATCGGTAAATATCGAATCTTACAGATTCGGTAATTGTGAAATGAAAATTACCTACATCTGCCTCCTTCCAATTTACCTACTCTTAAATACCGAATCGGTATGATTTGGTATTTAAGAGTAGGTAAATCGGAATTACCTACATCGGGTCCAAAATGCGGATCCCATGTGACCAAAAAAAAGAGATTTCATTGGCTTATAACACTTACTGTCCTAACTATTGAAGAACCCCACCCATGTCAATTACTCTTCCTAGACCTTCCTTACGAGAAGACCTATCCTGAAAAGAATGTCACTTTTTGTTCATTGTGTGGCGTATTTGTATAGCGCGAACAGTGACCCGGAGGCATCCCGGCGCTTGTACTCCTACCACAAGGGAACCCCTCCTGGCTTTTCCTTGTGGGGTGTCCACTCCTGGGCATCCCATGGTGAAACCAGGCATCCCTTGTGCATCGGGGGCCTTTGTGGAGACTAAGCAAGCTATTGCCCAGAGTTGCAGCGTGGGACCCATGCTTAGAATCGGCACTGAGGCGAGAATATCCGGTCAGAGGAATTTAAGCCCGAAAACCCGCCGAGGCGGGAATCGAACCCTGGTCCCTGGCCAAATTCATTGGAAACCTGAACTTCTTTTTTGGATTAACAAATGGCTACACCACTGCAAGAATCATCCAATTCTGATGATTTTGCTACTCAACAATTTGTACCAGGACCTCACCCTCCCAAAAGATATACATCCATCGTATGGACATTTTTTCACTTTTCGGGAGGGCCAAAAGAAATGTAATGCCACCAAAGTAACATGCAAAATTTGCCAGGCAGTACTGTACAGAGGCGATCCAAACAAGAAATACTCCTGTCACACTGCTAGTATGCTCAAGCGCCTCCAATCCATTCATCCTGTGAACTATGCTCACGAAGAATGTAGAAGACTGCGCCAAAATATACCTCCACCACCGGCAATACCAAGTACCTCTGCAGCATTACCTTCAACATCACGACCAGACATGCGTCCCCAATTCGTGAAAGTTAGAATGAACTGCGTGAAGTGCAATCGTTTAACCCGTTGTGGGCTGCTGTCGGGCGCTGGCCGCCATGAACACTACCTTGAAATGCAGGGGGTTACCATAGGTCCCCCCCATGTGCACCCCCCCACCCTCCCCGGAGTCCCTGGGGGCCCGCAACGGGCCCCCACAAGGAGACTCTGCATGCCTTTCCGTAGCGGTATTGCCACCACGGAAAGGCATTGTTGAATGCCCATTGCAATATGGCTGGCGGTGTTTAACAGACACCACCACCATATACAACACTCTTCTGCATCGGTCACAAGGCGACCGGGCGGAAAAGCTGCAGATGGTCTTTCCGTCTGCTGCGACCCCCCAGCCATGTTAATTTGGCGGGGGTCTTTGCAGCAAGGATGGCGGGCTGATCACCCCCGCCAGGCCGGCAATGGCTACCGCCTGCCTGGCAGGGGCAATCCGCCCACCATTCTAATGGGCCCCTAACTACTCTAGTTAAAGAAAGAACTAAATGTATATGCTAGTGTGTGAAAGTTTACATAAATGTATGTATGCTGCATAATATAATAAAGAATGCATTTGTCATATATGGTGAAAGTATAACTGTAGAACTATAAGGAAGTGCTGTAGCATGACTCTGTAAGCTCTTTAGCTACAGCGTGCTGAGCTACTTCCGAAGGACAGAGATGCAACATATGTATATAAATATGTTGGAAGTCTGTCCTTCCCTCTGCACTGCTGTTTAAACTGCAGGCATGTGGTGATACACACACCCTTGCACCATGGCGTAACAATATCTGTGTCGTGTGGAGTTTGCTTTTGTGCAGGAAGACACACCTTCCTGCACAAAAACAATCAGTGAAGGCATTTTTCTCCTACAGTGTATGCTGTGCATTGTAGCGTATATTGGAAGAAAAAAATGAGGAGAAATGAAAAAATTGTATGGCAGATTTACATGCTCTGTGCGCCACCAAAACGTCACTTTTTGTGACGTACTGGTTGCACAGGTGACTCCTCCATATTTACAAGGAGACAAAAAGTTACCTTGCATAACTTTTCCTTTCCTTCTAAATACGGCCCCTTCATATGCAACTCTTTACGTATATATATTACATCATTCATGACATGGTTAGCGACATCACTGATAACATCACTGAAGACATGTCATAGGACATCACTTATGACATCACTGATAACAGCATCCAGTGAATGTGGTTTGGTTTGTTATTTAAATATGTATTATATACAGCAATCTGCATTGAAGAATGACTGGATATAAAAAAAATATGGATAAAGGATTATATAGCAGTGTGATTGATTGTTTACTTGAATAATTCTCATTAAATATATTGGATAGTGACTAAACTGTGTGAATATCTGTATTACTTTGTCACTTGGTCTGTAAACTGCTGCACCAGTTGGTTACTACCTACGTGAAAATCTATATTACTTACTGATTATTTAACGGAGTATTTGTATGGGAGAGTGAATGTGTGTGTCTAGGTCGCTAGGGGGTGTCTGACTGCCCAAAGATGTGTGAATAGTTGATTCAGTAGGTATATGACGTTAAGACTACATGTTATAACAATTGTTTGGGTAAGTTAATATCTTTATGGGTGTGGTAATGACCAAATATATCTCTCAATGCTACATGTACAATAAAGTACAAAAATAAAAGGCACTGTGTGGGACATTTGTTGTACATAAAGAAGTATACATATAACTAAGTGATTGCAGCAGTAACTGTATGGATAACTGTATACTTGTAATAGTGATTTTATAACACTAACTATGAGTTACTATCTATATGAGTAAATTAAGTGCTGTTTGTATAAGTGTTAGGGGTAGTGTTTTTGGGTTTAGGGTAGTTTAGTGGTGTTTGTGTACTGAACGGGTAGTGCTAGGGATAGATTTAGGGTTTAAGGTAGTGCATTGGTCTTTGTGTAGAGTAGGGGGTCGTGTTGGTGGTAAATTTAGCGTTTAGGGTAGTACACTGGTGTTTGTGTAGTGTGGAGGGTCGTGCTGAGGGTAGTGTTTTAAGGTTTAGAATAGTGCAGTGGTGTTCATCTACTGTAGGGGATAGTGTTTTAGGGTTTAAAGAAGTGCAGTGGTGTTTATGTACTATAGAAGTTCATGCTGGGAGTAGTGTTTTAAGGTTTAGGGTAGTGTAGTACTGTTTGTGAAGTGTATGGGTTGTGCTGGGGGTATGTATTAACATTACACTATGACCACCCAAAGCACAATTATCACTACTAACCACCAAAAAAATCCAGGTGAAGTTATCAGCAGAATGCTAGGAAAACATTTATCAATATTAAATGCTTCTAATTAAGTACATTTAAAATCATTACATGCAGTGTCCCACAAATGATATTATCACAACAGTAAGTCTCCCCAACTTACATTTAAAGTGGATAAAGTTGTTTCATGTGACAGACCCATAGGCCAATGCTGCAGCTTCCACATGCTTCAACACCCACCACATACTCAGCAAGACCTTCAAATAGACTCAACCCATGAATCAAGGAAGACCATCACCCAAGCACTCATCACTAGTAGGCTGGACTACGGGAACAGCCTCTATACCAGAATCAACAAATTTCTACTCCATAAACTTCAGACTGTCCAGAACACCGCAGCCAGACTCATCCTCAGCATCCCACAACAAGATCACATTCCCCAGCATAAACAAGCACTCCACTTGCTCAAGAAATGAGTGACCTTCAAGCTGCTCACACACACCTATAAAGCCCTCCAAAACACCGGAATCCAATACCTCAATCTCCTTCTACACCCCCAAAAGAAACCTCCACTCCGCTGACCAGACCTTGGCCGAAATTTTCTGTATCCACAGAACCAAACAGGAGCATTAGATGAACCTCCACACTGAAAGCATTCAGGAAGACCCATAAGACCTGGCTTTTTGAATCACCCACACTGCACAAATCCCCCTCAAATACTCCCCCAGCACCTGTAAACCCTCACAGGTGAGTACTGCACTCTATACATCCCTAATTGATGGATTGATACGCCACCACAGTGTGTGTTTGAGTGTTATCAACAGGCCTTGCCATTCGTTTGGCTGTCTGTAACTCTTAAGGGTAGTGAAATGAGCAGTACTACCTTCTTTAATATACACAGAATCTCTGAGATTGGCTTGGTTTGGCTTCACCTCTGAGAGCTACTTTCAGAGTGCTGGTGAGCTACCAGTAGCTCAAGAGCTACTAGTTGGAGATCCCTGGTATTTATAGAGAGGGGGAAATTGTAGTCCTGAAGCACAAATGTGAAGGTTATTACACAACTACATGCATAATACATAGCACTTTGAATCACCCCATTCCCTAAAGCCTGGCTCACTGCATGAGTACATGCTTAAAGTCTGAATGATTACAGTAATATAAGTAAAGACACTGGGTGAATTCTTAATTGGTTGATTTTTACTTTAGTGAATGTATTACTACATGGTACTAAAAAACTCATTTTGAAATTGCATCAGCAGTCACACTGTATTTGCTGAAGTATATAGATAGTGACTGGGGAATTGTAGGCCTAAAGCACAAGTGGGAAGCTGGATATACCACTACATGCATAATGCACATTAGTTTGAAGCAGTGCATACCCTAAAGCCTGGCTTACTGCAAGAGTATACGTTCTTATGTAACTGCAAACACATCAACAAACCAAATCATTCTCTCTCAACTTTGCCAAATGGACACTGATTCATTGCGTGATTCTAGACAAATAACAGTAACCCTTGCAGTGTATAAAGAAAGATTAAAAATATTAGATAAACAAATGTATTAAAACTTTTAGTAACGGAATTAAATAAATTAGAATACTAAAAATTTAATACAGAGTATCTCTGGCACGGGATAAAAGGAAAATAGGGGTTTAGGGTAGTGAAGAACAATAAAAAAAGTTTTACAAGAAAAAGGGAAGTTACTACAATGATAAGTCGAGAAAAATGGGGAATGAATATTAATACTCGTATTAAAAAAAAGTAACCTATAGAAATGATTTAATAAGAAAAACAAATTTAAATAAAGCATTTTAAAAATTATACAAAAGTTAAAATGTATGGAAAGAGGCACGTTTACATAAACATGTGACGCACTAAAACATGGGAAATGAGAACACTTGTCAACTGAAAAACATGACTTAAAAGTAGGAGGAGCAATACATTTATCCCATAGAGTGTTAAGTAACCAAAAAGTATATAAACAACACCCACGGGAAAATTAGTTTCATTTCAGAGAATTAATACGGGCGAAGAAACTACGAGCAAGGTAATGATTCAGGGCTGCGGAAACATCTTGAGAATATCTTTCATTTCCTCAGAGGGAACATATTATTAATGCATATTTAAAAATACAATAAACATTATCTTCCTTCTAGAGGAGTTTGATGAATTTCGACGGAGGAAGGAAAGAATATCGAAGAGAGGTAAATTATCTGAATGGGTATATGTTTGATATTTTGTAAAAAGAAAGCAAAAACATGTAAATGATTATAGAATGTGGAATGATTAAGTTTAAATGTAATATAATAACAGGTTGACAAAACAATCATTACAAGAAATATAAGTTAATTAACAAATTGCTACGTTCAAAGTAATAATTTGGAGCGAAACCATCATCTTGAATTTATCTTTCATTTCCATAGAGGGATCATATTGTTAATGTATATTTTAATTTATATATAACTTTATGATCCTTCAACTGGAGTTGAATGACTTTCAACAGAGGATTTCAAAACATAATAAATAATATTTATTTTAGCATGCAAGTATTTCTTAATGATTGAAAAATGTAGTATAAATAAACTATCGACGAAAAAACTAAATACTTTGGAATAAAAGAGAATACTCTTTATCTACTAGAGTGAAAATAGGCTAAAAGTATTTATATTGAGTAGTCCTTTTTCCAATTTTCACTCGTGAAGTACAGGAGGATTATCTTTGCAAGCACTTTAAAATATATATATATAATTGTGGCTTCAAATGTTAATACTTCTTTACATTTTTGATTGTTAAATGTAATATTGAAAAAAAAATTACATAAAAAAGAAAGATGAAGTAGTGAGGAAGTGTTTGTCGTAGCACTTCTTTTCTACTTTATCTGAAAGTAATAAAAGCCCAAACATTTAAATAGAGATGATGGGGCAACACTTATATAATGTAAACATAAGGAGTGAGTTCTTATGATAAAATAAAACAAATGTGGTCCAACACATGATACAAATAATTGAAAAATAGATTTTGCATTTCACCCATGTGATGAGTATAAAAGACTCAATAAAAATATTTTGAAAACTTGTGCATTTTTCTTTTAATGAAAGGACAAAGTACTCCACGCTAAAGGAGAAAAGTCAGCACAATTATGATAGAATAGAAAATAGAGTAATATTTTTAAATAACTTCACTGTCCACAAACTCATAAGCACAGTAGACAATTTAAATTAAAAACACCCTACCACAACTGGGGGCATATTATCAAGGAGAGTTTGAAACAAAGTGCGTCACAAAATGGGCTACATACATGGTGAGGGTATCTTAACGTCACATAAAAAAACAAGCAAATCAACATTAAGATCAGGAAGGTAGAGTTAACCACACAACAGCCAATCAAATGTTTTTTAAATCTGCGCAAGGAAACGATTGGTCGGTAATACGTCTTCTTACAATGCTTCACAACCAATAAAAAAGAGGTGTAGAAAGTTTCTGTTTTTAACATACAAGCAAATCAGATGACCTTGCAAGTACACACAGAGCAGAGGCTATTATTAAACATGACTTCCTTTCGCAAGACCCCGAAAGTCTTCTTGCAGAATAAATACACACTTATCTGCTAGACCCCATTTAATGATTAACCAGGCTCTCAAGCCTAAACACGACGGAAATCATCTCTCGTCACTTTCTCTTCTACCAGCTTCACTGTGAAAGTGCGGGTCTCCTTCTCTTTTAACTCCTTTCTTTTTCATAGAAATTGTTACTCATACAGTATCCAGCAAATACCCCACAGTTGCAATCCCCTCGATTTGCAATAGTAATTGTTACTCATACACTATCCAACACATACTCTACAGATGCACCCTCCTGAAGTAAGAATAGTAATTGTTACCCCTACACTAACATGCACTTACCCAACAGATGCACCCCCCTGGACTTAGAATAGTAATTATTACCCCTACACTAACCTGCACTTACCCTACAGATGCACCACGCACTCTCTTTCAAAATCCAAATTAGATTTGCAACACCCTTGCACCACTTTCACATCACTTTTCCCATCTTAAAAGTAATGCGGGGAGCTGGCGAGACCGTGGAGACATTGTGGCTCCCCCCACAATCCCCAACATGTTTTATAAGACACAGGGGATACGGTCCCCGGGAATATTAAAAATTACTGATAACGGCTATTTTTACGGAAAAATAAAAGTAGTGCACCCAGCGCAGCGCTCAGAGCGGCCCCCTGGTGTGCACGTGCTGGATGCATGACTCATAATCTGTTGGGTGCACGACTCCAGCGCCTTTGCTGCACAACTTTGAACTGTTTGGGAGCCAGCATTACTTTTCCACATGGCAAAGCAATCTCATTTACATTTTGAAAGAGAGAACAGATTTCCTTGCTACGGGGATGGACACCCCGGCACACTGCAGGAACCGGCCCTCCCACAATACATAAAGCCCTGGGAGTGGTGGCCCCCGGGGCTTTGGAGACCTTACAGCCCCCCCAACCATTTTTTTGTAGCCCCGGGAGGTAACGGGGCCCTCGAGTGCTCCAAGAGGGGGGCCATGCAGTCTCCATCCCACAATACATAAAGCCCCGGGGGGTGGTGGTCCCTGCGCCTTGGAGGACCTTCAACCCCTCCCCCACCATTTTTTTCTTTTTAGCCGGGGGGCCCCTCTGGACCCCACATAAAATTTTATAATTTTGCCCCCGGTATTTAACCCCCCGGGGACTAATTTTTTTTAAAGAATCTGTTTTATTTTATTTATTTTACGGCACAGTCTGCGCAAACTACATGCACCTGCCGGGTTTAAAAAAAATGTGGGTACTGGGGGTCCTTCTGGGACCCCCTAAGCAGGTCTAGAGGGTAACATTATTTCTACCCTGCCCCCTCTCTTTGTTTTGCACATATATTCCACCGACTTCCTCAGCCTCGCTTCTACCGAGGCACAAAATGGCTGCCAACAGTTCCTGGTTTCGAATTTTTACAACCACTTGACAACCAATCAGCATTCAGCGTGTGATCGGGACGGTGCGCTTATGGTACAATGCCAATCCTTGCACACTCTGCGGATCCACCGCGCCCATAAATATATAAATGAATTTAACTGTAATTTTCTCAGGCACTACTGAACAGATTGACACCATATAATCCAAAGGCACAAGTCGGAACTAGGGACTATCTTTTTGCCAAATTCGAATTTGCCTGCCGTTCGAGCTGTAGCTGTGGCTAAAGGTCCTATGGGAAATTGCTTGGGAAAAACACATTTTGGGACCCCCTTTTTTTCTCGGCCGCCACTTGACCAATCACCCGAATCTTTCAGGATGGAGCGGACCACAGCTGGTCAAAAGTTTGGAACATTTCACAAAGATTCAATAATCGGCACCATAGTTATTGGGAATAACATTTTGTGTATTTCCTATGTATAATAGGTCCTAACTATAGCTACCTACTGGCGACTGCCAGTAGGTAATATATAAATATATCTATCTATATATCTATCTACCTATATATATATGTATATATATATATATATTACCTACTGGCGGTCGCCAGTAGGTATATATAGTTAGGATTTTTTTCCTATGGGATTTTTGAAAATTCTATGTCTAATAACTTTGGCGTTTGTGGACGGAATTGGCTGAAATTTTCAGGAAAATGGCACAATTTGTTTCTGAGCAGCCCCTGAAAATTTGGGAGGGTTTCGTCAAGGGGGGGCCGAGAAAAAAGGGGGGTCCCAAAACACGTTTTTAACATTGAGTTTTCCATAGGGCGGTTGGCCTCACTTTTAGCTCGAACGGCTGAATGGATTTGCACGAAACTTGGCAAAATTGTAGGGACTGTTAGCCCGATGTGCCTTTGCTAGGTCTCAATATATGTGCTCCAGTGGATTTTGAGAAATTAACGTTTTAAAAAACAGATATATCTGTGACAGCGTCCCGGGTAGCGCTCCGGTTCGCGTACTTTTCGCGTAACGGAACTTTGCGAAGCGAAGCTGATTGGCTCTCCGGTGTCTGTCAACATTCTAAACAGTCCGGAGCGGCCGCCATCTTGTCCCTCGGTAGGATTGAGAAACAAGAGGAGGCCAAAACGAAGGGGGAAATGACCATAAGGGGGCATAGTAGATCCTCCCTGACCCCCTAGGTTTGATGTGGAGGCTTTAAAAGGGCCCCGCGGGGCAAAAAAATAAATAAAAAATCGTTTTTTTTGCGTGGGGTGCGCCCGGTACGTGCACCGGAAAGCGGTCCGGGGAGTGTACTATAAGGAAACAAGAATGATAGACTTTTTAAATATTGTATGTTTATTGATTGTTCGTTTTGTTGTGTTTTTTTTTATTTAAGTAGCAAAATGTAGGTACCAATGCAGTAACATAAAAAAGTTGCACAGTATACTATAAGTCTGACTTTACATTATAATCAATTTGGTACTAGTTTATGAATTACATATAAAAATTATTAAAGACTCAAACAATTTTTGATTATTAAATATATATTTATTCTTCTGATTCTTTTTCAAAATTTAATAGACTGTCTAACATTTGACTGTCCGAAAAGGCCTCTTGTTGAGTGAACATAACTTCCCACATTTTATCGTCCTCATAATGAAGTAACAAATCCACAGATTCTACACATTGTAGAAGTTCTTGGTCTCGTGATTCGTCCCTGAATTCCAAGTCAATGCTTTTAATTATTTCCTCATTTTTTATCTCTAGGGCAATTTCAAAGGAAACGTTCTGTTCTCCTTCCATTTTTGTGCTGAAATTTGTATAAAAAATAAATATATCAGTAGAGATAGGGCAATGTTGGGTTTAAGTTCAGACAGGTACTTGTGAGTTTATAACAGAGAAGTTATCTATGGGCTCTGTATGGTTTCAGGCGTGAAGTAGTACTATTAAAAAGTGCTTGCGAAAAAGCCTAAGTAAATTCATAATTATAACACAGAAACGTAAATCAATCCATAATTATAATAAACAAGCCTTTCTCAATGTCTAACTCTTACAGAGGGATAGTATATAACTATCTGAAAATGGTTTCCAAATTAATTTAAATTGTATAACATAGTTCTCCGGTCAAATTTTAAAAATAACATCTTACCTTTTAAAAACAAGTTTAAGTTGTCAGTGAAAATGTTCTTGCAATGTACTTCAGGAAGTAGTAGTCAAAATTGCTGTGTTTTTCTCTCTTTCTTTATATATATTCAGGTAATAATCAATCAAATGTTAGGTAAAAAAAGTAGAAAATGAAAGTAACATTTTAATTGGTTGTCAATTCCAACACTTCAGATGTGTTTTGTGAAGTAATTTACCTCAGGGAATTTAGAGAGGTCTACATGCTAAATGGCTAAATGGAATTCCAACCAAATTTGTGAAAATGGTAGGGATTGGTATGTAGTATGAGCTAATGTATATTTGGTGAAAGTGGCTCCAGTGGTTTTTCTGTAAATTACTTTCCCACCTTTTTTAAGCGAGCGCTTCTCAGTGCGTGCCCCGGTACGTGAACCTGCAGCGTTACGGGAGTCCTCCATTTTGTGTTTCGGTAGAATTGAGATACAAGATGGAGGGTAAATAATGTTCAGAATGGGTAGAAGGGGGCACGGTAGACGTATCCTGACCCCCTAGGTTTTCTGAGGGTGTCTGAGGAGTCCCATATGTGTGAGAAAAAAGAAATTTTTGGGGAATTTTTTGCGCTGTTAGCTGCCGGTACGCGAACCGGGTAGCGAACCGGGAAGCGAACATAAGTGAAAATTAGTGAAAAAAGGTACATTCGAAATTTTTAAAGAGTAATTAAAGTTAAGGTAGCTCTGAAAAGAGCTTTTGGGTTCTGTGTAAGTTCTAGGTACTTATAAGTAGGTACCAATACACAGTCTTAAATTTTGTATGAAAACTCTGTTTCCCTCATCTGAGAAGTGCACACCATCTCCTCTGTAGATATCTTGCATGTAGTAACGCAAGTTATTGTTGTAGATGGAGCCCATTCCATTGTTTGTTATGTAAGCTGAAACAGACTTATTTACATGCTTCCTCGCTTTCTCAATTTGTGGACAAAATTGATTGGACCACTTCCATTTCTGTCTTTGGCATATATTGGAATATACCAAGGCAGTTTGAGGAAAAAGTGCCATCAATTGCTCAAAGGTGTCCTTTAAAAGCATTTCCAGACCTACCCCAGAGAAGGAAAAAATGGTGTCTGCTTCTTTAAACAAATATTTCACTTGCCCCATGATTCAGGGAGAATAATTTGCTTACTTGATGTGTATAAAAACGTTTCTTGAAGTCATTTAGGTTTCTTGATATGTACTGCTAGAGTTTTATAGCCAGCATGGGGCATATTTACAAGGCCTTTGAGCCACTTTCAAGTTATTTTCCCCATGTCATGTTAAAAGTAATGCAAAAGTGGTGCAAGGGCCTTGTAAATACGCCCTCATGTGTGTTAGGGCATTTTAAGTAACTTCGGGGGAGAATAATTTGCTTACTTGATGTGTTTAAAGACGTTTATTCAAGTCATTTAGGTTTCTTGATATATACTGCTAGAGATTCATAGTCAGCATGGGGCATATTTACAAAGCCTTTGAGCCATTTTAAGTCAAAAAACACATTTTTAAAACACATCAAGTAAGTAAATTATTCTCCTAGATTCATGGCAAAGTAGAAATAGATCCTTTGAGCACTCCCTGAGCACATAGTAATATAAACATTTTGTACTCTTTACCATTAGTCTGACTTTTTTTTATAATACCTCTACTAGTATATCTTAAATTTTGAAAAAAATGAATAATGTCTTAAACAATTTTTAATTTATAAATAAAGTTTTATTGATATTAATTTTAAAAATCTTTGGAAATTTCAAGTAGTACTTCATCTGAAATTCCATGATCTTTATTTTCAAAAATTGTCTCTTGTTTATCAAAATTGTCCATAAATTCCAACAGTTGTTCGTCTACTTTCACAATAAAAAAATCGTCATTATTGTCCTGTATTTCAGGTTGTACTTTGGGTTCCTGTGCTTCTTTATCCATAATTGCTGTTAAGGTAGAATAAAAAGAGAGAGAGAAATAGAGTTTAAGTAAGAAAGTTGAACATTTTTATTTTTAACTTAACATGTACAACATAGTTCTGAGTTTTTAAGAGTGAATTTATGTTTGGGCAGTGTATTCTACAGGGCAGGAAGTAGAAATATAAAGTACTGCATGTGATCAGGTCTAACTCAATCTATGACTACAACAGAGACTATATATGGACTTTCAATGGTTTTATGCGAGTAAAATAAGGTTTTGTAAATGCAAATCCCTAACTATATATGGCCTAAAACCAATGGTTTTTTCATTGAATTTTCAAGGTTTTGTAAATGCAAATTCCTAACTATATATCGACTATAACCTATGGTTTTTTCTGTGAATATATATATATATATATACACACACATATATATACACACACACACACACATATATATATATATATATATATATATATATATATATATATATATATATATATATTCAATGAAAAAACCATAGGTTATAGACCATATATAGTTAGGGATTAGCATTTAAAAAACCTTATTTTATTTGCACAAAACCATTGAAATTCCATATATAGTTAGTTGCACTAACTATATATCGCGGACCCGCAATCCACTGCTAATGATGTCACATATTACATCATTCATGACATGGTCAGTGACATCACTGATGACATCACTGATGACATCTCAAATGACATCACTGATGACATCACTGATGACATCTCAAATGACATCACTGATGACATCACTGATGACAACACCCAGTGACTGTATGTTTCTGTAAAGTTAAAATATGTCTTACATATTGAAGAATGAGTGGATGTATAAGTGTCTGGATGAAGGATTTAGTAGGTGCATGACTGACTGTATGAGAGAATGATTAAATGTGTCTCACTGAGTGCATGGGTTAGTGATTAAAGTGTCTTAATTTGGCAATCATTATTTATGTTGTTCTGTAAACTGCTGCATGTTTAAATCAGTAGCTATATCAGAAACTATATGGGTTATTGAATGGTTGCCCAAGTATTTGTATGGGAGACTGAGTATGTGTGTAGGTGGCTGGGAGGTGTATAACTCTGTGCATAGATGTGTGAGCAGTTGATTCCCTAGGTGTATGGGTTCAAAAGTGCATGTAGAAACAGCTGTATGGACAGTTGACTGTGTGCATGAGTATATTGGTGAGTGAATGGATATCTCAGTGCTACATGTCAAAGTAAGTACATATGTAAAACACACTCCATGTGAGAGTTGACATATATAAATAACTGAACATAAGAGACAGTGAATGTGAGAGTGGCTGTATGAATCATTGTGAACTTGTATCAAGGATTGTATAAGAGAGTAAATATGTGTTAGTATATGTTTGAATAAGTAAGGTGTGTATAACTGTATAGTTGAGGAAATGGAGATGTGATTGATTCTTTGCATGACTGACTAGGTGTGTGAGTAACTCCATGGATGTGTGACAGTCTGTGAGTGCCTGTTTACACTGAGTGTATCTATGGTTATATTAGAGTCTGAAGATGTATTATCACATAAATGATATCATCAGTGATGTAATCAGTAATGTCAAATGAGATGTCAGTGATGTCATCAGTGATGTCATTTGAGATGTCATCAGTGATGTCATCAGTGATGTCATTTGAGATGTCATCAGTGATGTCATCAGTGATGTCACTGACCATGTCATGAATGATGTAATATGTGACATCATTAGCAGTGGATTGCGGGTCCGCGATATATAGTTAGTGCAACTAACTATATATGGAATTTCAATGGTTTTGTGCAAATAAAATAAGGTTTTTTAAATGCTAATCCCTAACTATATATGGTCTATAACCTATGTTTTTTTCATTGAATTTTCAAGGTTTTGTAAATGCAAATTCCTAACTATATATGGTCTATAACCTATGGTTTTTTCTGTGAATTTCATTGGTTTTTTAAAAGCTAATATCTATAGCTGTAAAATATATTCTTTATTAAGTGACGTATCACGTAGCCCGTGAGACGCCTCATGATGCATCGCATAACCGTGACGTATCGTCTCTGCAGCGCAAACCAAACCCAAAACGTAAGCGCGCCAGAACACGCTTAAAGATATATATATATTTTTTTAACCTTAATTAGACAAAATCCACACGTGCACAAACGTTCAAAAAACACAATATGTCGGACTCCCGTTACGCTGCCGGTTAACTGCCCGGTTAACGTACCAGGAAGCACCTTTACAGCGAAAAATCGCAATTTTTTTTTTCTTTTGCCCCGCAGGGAACTTTAATAGCCCCCTCATCAATCCTAGGGGTTCAGGAGGGGTCTGCCTTACCCCTTTCATTCATTTACACCTTTTTTTTTTCCACCTCTTGTCTCTCGATCCCACAGAGAGACAAGATGGCGGCCGCTCCAGACTGTTTACAATGATAACAGGCAATCAGCTTCTCCTCAGACTCCCGTTACACTGCCGGTTAGCTTCCCGGTTAGCTGCCCGGTTAGCTGCCCGGTTCGCGTACCAAGACGCGTCTCTACGGCGAAAAAATCGGATTTTTTTTTTTTTTTGGCCCCGCGTGGCTTTATAATATCCCCCTCATCAATCCTAGGGGGTCAGAAGGGGTCTACCTTGCCCTCTTTCCTTCATTTCCCCCTTTGTTTTGGCCTCCTCTTGTCTCTCGATCCTACCGAGAGACAAGATGGCGGCCGCTCCGGACTGTTTACAATGTTGACAGCCAATCAGCTACTCCTCAGACTCCCGTTACACTGCCGGTTAGCTTCCCGGTTAGCTGCCCGGTTAGCTGCCCAGTTCGCGTACCAAGACGCGTCTCTACGGCGAAAAAATCGGATTTTTTTTTTTTTTTTTGGGCCCCGCGTGGCTCTATAATATCCCCCTCATCAATCCTAGGGGGTCAGAAGGGGTCTACCTTGCCCCCTTTCCTTCATTTCCCCGTTTGTTTTGGCCTCCTCTTGTCTCTCGATCCTACCGAGAGACAAGATGGCGGCCGCTCCGGACTGTTTAGAATGTTGACAGACACCGGAGAGCCAATCAGCTTCGCTTCGCAAAGTTCCGATACGCGAAAAGTTCGCGAACCGGAGCGCTACCCGGAGCGCTGTTACAGATATATATCTTGTTTTAAACGTTAATTTCTCAAAATCCACTGAAGCACATATATTGAGACCTAGCAAAGGCACATCGGGCTAACAGTCCCTACAATTTTGCCAAGTTTCGTGGAAATCCATTCAGCCGTTCGGGCTAAAAGTGAGGCCAACCGCCCTATGGAAATTAACATGGGAAAAACGCGTTTTGGGACCCCCCTTTTTTCTCGGCCCCCCCTTGACGAACCCCCCCCCAAATTTTTAGGGGCTGCTCAGAAACAAAATGTGCAATTTTCCTGAAAATTTCAGCCAATTCCGTCCACAAACGCCAAAGTTATTAGACATAGAATTTTCAAAAGTTCCATAGAGAAAAAATCCTAACTATATATACCTACTGGCTATCGCCAGTAGGTAATATATATATATATATATATATATATCTCTCTACCACTCCACTTCGCAAGCAGGATGCAGGCGCTCTCTTCTCCCGAAGAGACACATGGAGCACAGACCCAAGTAAGTGGAAAAATTGTCGGTTTATTCAGCTGCTACTCAGTCGGCCATTACGCGTTTCGGTACTGACGTACCTTGATCACATGACACAGTAAATGGTCACCTGGTTCTTTATATACCAACATTTGCATTTTTTTCTCTTTTTTTTGGTGATGCAGTTTTAAAGTGACAGTGCTCTAATAATAACAAATCTGTACATTAGTTGTTGTAACTTTTGTGGGCTCTATGACGCATTTTTGCGCGGCATTTTATGTCGGTCTAAATACCATAAGATACATTCACATAGCAATATATACATGTTCAAGTCATATTTACATGTGTTCCTGTGCAAATTTTGCAGTAAAGTGCATTTGATCACGGTATAAATACCATAGAGCAGATTTCTAGAGAGTATTATAAATATATAAATAAATAAATATATATACATTTGTTAAAAAAACCTCATTTTCTTTACAGCTCTATCCCTCTTTATACAAGACGTGCAAGAACGCATGTGCAAAATACTGCTTATTCATAGTTTCTTATTACATATGTGTAGTATCTTTGAGATTGATTTGTTGGAGCCGCTTATATACTCAGGACAGATTATAATGTGATTTAAAAATCCTATTCAGAAGCCTCTGATAAGGATGGTTTTGTAAAAAAAGAAAAAGTGTTGTTGTGTAAACCCTGATGACAAAAAACAGAAAAAGAAAACTCCCTAAAAGTGTTGCAACATACAATTCATAATTTTTTATGTCTATGAATTGTTTTATTAAAACAAGTTACTAATAAAAACTTTTTATTTTCTATTTCTTATTTTATATTGAAGCTATATCTATCGTAATACACTAAATTTCATTTGAGTTTACCAGGGGAGTTGTTTATGGGTATATCTTTTTATTCTATTTGTTTTGATATACTCCATTTTAACAATGTTATTATTACATACTATTTGACTGTTCTTATAGGCTTGTGTACAGATCTTCGGTTATGTTAAGCCCATACGGTTGTTTAGAATCTAGCTTTAATATATAGCTGGTTTCTAACCTTCTTAATTTTTCATCCCGATCCCCCCCTCTCTTGCTTGGGGGTATTGTGTCAATGAGATAGTATTTAAGTAATTTAACATCTCCCTGGTGTTTTTCATTAAAATGACGGGCAACTGGGTAACTCGGGTCTTTGTTTTTAATTGCACGTATATGTTGCAATATTCTTTTATGTCCCTGCAATTTTGTGCTTCCCACATATCTTAAATTGCAGGGACACTCGAGGATATAGACCACGTATTCCGTTTTACACGTTAGCATGTGTTTGATTTGTTGGTCACCTTTTCCAAATGCTAGTGTAAAACTCTTTTTATTCACTCCATTTAAGCAAGCTTTACACGTTTGACATTTATAGAATCCTTGTCTCTGGTTAAACCAGTTCTTTTTGGGGATTTCTATTGGATTGTTCACTACTAATCTGTCTCTCATATTTGGCGCTCTTCTATGAGTGACAGTTGGCTTGTTTGGTAAATGTGGACCTAGTATTGGGTCATTCTTTACCAATGGCCAATTTTTTCGAATAATTCGACCGATTTCTTTATTTTGTTTGTTGTAGCTTACAATCATTCTAAATTCGTCGTCTTGTGGTATCTCTGTTTTTGATACTTTCGTGTTTGTCTTTGCTAAGGCTGTTTCTAGAAGTGAACTTCTGTCTACCTCGTTACTTTTTCTTATTGCATTTTCAATGCATGTTTGTGAATACCCTCGTTCTAAAAATCTGTTCTTGCTTGACTCTTGTGCTTTAGATAATTCTTCTGGTGTGCTACATATGCGTTTAATTCGTAACATTTCACCATATGGAATGCTTTCTACTAGATGTTTTGGGTGATGGCTGGTTGCGTGTAAGATGGAGTTTACAGCTGTTGGCTTTCTGTGTATTCTTGTCTCCAAATTGCCATGTTCTATATAAACCTCAACATCTAGGAATGTTACTTTTGTGGGGCTAATATCTGCAGTAAAGTTCAAGTTGATGTCATTTTGGTTAAGCTTATCAATGAATGTTTCAGCCTCTGTTTTAGTGCCTTGCCATATAATAAACAAATCATCGATATATCTCCACCAACATTTTACATGGTCACTCAGTATGTTGTTAAAGTTACGGTGGAGAATCAGTTCTTCCCACCACCCCATATGAAGACAGGCGTAGCTAGGGGAGAAACTAGCTCCCATAGCTACGCCTCTTATCTGTTGGTACAGGCTATGCTGGAAGAGAAAGATGTTATTGTATAAACAGAATTCCATCATTTCTAATAACATTTTGCTGTGTTCAGCATAAACAACGTCCCTTTGTTTGAGATAGAATTCTGTAGCCCGCAAGCCATCTCTATGACTGATGCTCGTATATAACGAGGTAATGTCCATTGTTATCTATATATATATATATATATATTACCTACTGGCGGTCGCCAGTAGGTAGTTATAGTTAGGATAATTTTCAATGTTAAATCTCAACATTCTATTTTGAATAACTTTGGCGCCGGTTGACGAATCTGCCTGAAATTTTCAGGAAAATGGTCTCATGGCGGTCCGGTCCTTCCCTGAAAGTTTGGGGGGGATTCGTCAAGCGGGGGCCGAGATAAAAGGGGGGTCCCAAAACGCGTTTTCCCCATGTTAATTTCCATAGGGCGGTCGATTTCACTTTTAGCCCGAACGGCTGAATGGATTTCCACCAAACTTGGCAAAATTGTAGGGACTGGTAGCCCGATGTGCCTTTGCTATGTCTCAAGATATGTGCTCCAGTGGATTTTGAGTAATTTAGGTTCAAAAAAATATATATATCTATAGGCGCTCTCCCGTGCGCGCACCCGTGAGCGCTCCCGGCGCGACACGCGACTTGCGCGCAGGAAGCTGATTGGCTCTCAGTTGTCTGTAAACATTCTAAACAGTCCGGAGCGGCCGCCATCTTGTGTCTCGGTAAAATCGAGACACAAGGGGTTTGAAAAAAAAAGGGGCAAATGACCATAAGGGGGAAGAGTAGACCCCCTCTGACCCCCTAGGTTTGATGTAGGGACTAAAATAGGGTCCTGCAGGGCATTAAAATTTTTTTTTCGTTTTGCGCGGGGGAAGCGCATGGTACGCGCACCGGCGAAGCACGGGGAAAATCCAGGATTATATTTATGAAGGCCTTGCGCTGTTAGTTTTGCGCTTCCTGTGCGTCAATTTTTGTGACGCACCAGCGGTGTAAAAAAATGCGCATTGTTATGCAATATTTAAAAAGTGACGCATCTATCTAGATGCGTCACTTTTTAAATATAGTGCAACGAGGTACATTTTATTACACTGCTGGTGTTATGCGTCACTTTTCTGTGCGCACTCCTTATGACATTCCAGATGTGTCATATTTAATGTATGACGAATCATGTTGCAGATACAATATGGCGCAGAGTTTTAAAAAGTGACCCATGTACCTAGATGCGTCACTTTTTAAAAATAGCGTCAGGTATAATGCATGCAGAGGGGGTGTTCTCCCGCAAAAAGCTTTGTAATAGCGACGCAGTGAAATCTTTCAGATTTCACTGCGTCAGTTTTAGGATGCTGTTGCGTCAAAATCTTGTGCCTGCTTTACAGCAGGTGTTAGACTGAGGCAAGACCTTTCATATGCTGCTTTCCCCATTTGAAAGGACACATTACTGGAGTTGCGTCACTTTTGTGACGCACTCCAGCAATGCGTTACTTGGAATGTCATAAGGAGTGCGCACAGAAAAGTGACGCATTGCACCAGTAGTGTAAAAAAATGTGCCGCGTTGCGTTATATTTAAAAAGTGAGGTATCTAGGTAGATGGGTCACTTTTTAAAATCAAGCGCCACATTATATCTGCGTGAGGTATAATGCATGCAGAGGGGGTGTTCTCCCACTAAAAGCTTTGTAATAGCGACGCAGTGAAATGTTTGAGATTTCACTGCGTCACTTTTAGGATGCTGTTGCATCCTTTAAATATAGTGCAACGAGGCACATTTTATTACACTGCTGGTGTGATGCGTCACTTTTCTGTCCACAGTCCTTATGACATTCCAGATGTGTCATATTTAATGTATGACGAATCATGTTGCAAGGAGCTACAGATACGTCAGTATTTCTGACATATGTGTAAACATAAAAGTGATGCGAGGCCGGCGCAAAATTTTGACGCAATAGCATCCTAAAAGTGACGCAGGGAAATCTCATAGATTTCAGTACGTTGTTATTACCAAGCTTTTTGCGCGGGATTGCCCCTCTGCATACAATATACCTGATGCAGATACAATATGGCGCAGAGTTTTAAAAAGTGACCCATGTACCTAGATGCGTCACTTTTTAAAAAATAGTGTCAGGTATAATGCATGCAGAGGGGGTGTTCCTTGCAAAAAGCTTGGTAATAATGACGCAGTGCGTCACTTTTAGGATGCAGTTGCGCCAAAATCTTGCGCCTGCTTCACAGCAAACCTTTCACATGGTGCTTTTTCCATGTGAAAGGACACATTACTGGAGTTGCGTCACTTTTGTGACGCACTCCTGCAATGCGTTACTTTTGTGTTTACAGATATGTCAGAAATACTCCAGTTTATTCACTGTGTCATAACTTTCTTTTCTAACACTCACCTTCTTTCATTCCTCCTACTTCACTTCCTTTCACCTCTCATACCTTTCTGTTCTTTCTTACTCATTCTCCTTTCAATTATCAATGCACTATATTTCACTTACTCTTCATTTTTTAAGATTATAGCTCTTTGATGAGAATTGGAGGTAGTTCTGAAAAGAACTTTTGGTTTTCTTCTTTTAACTGAAGAGGAACAAAAACAGGGAATAGAAACTGCTCAACAGGAGCAAAAAGAAAAGAAAAAAATTAGGGGTGGGAAGGGCAGTGATGGTTCTCTAATGCCCGAACCATGAGCTGGACACTTTGCTCCCCATAGGTGAGGAGTTGATTGCAGTATCTGCATCTGACGAGCCCATGGTTGAATGCAGGTTGGATGTTGGCTACCTGCCCCTGAGATTGGTCTCTTCCAGAAGAAGTTGCTCCTCCTGTTGATGTAGAGGCCCCATCTCTGGGAACCTCCTGTGCCAGAGCCCTGACACTTTCCCGGGCAAAATTCTGGGGGTGCCTCCTCTCCACATGTCGGATCATCGTAAAGTTCCCAAAAGAGTATTTTTTTTGGGGGTTACCCCGTGACAGGACCTGTTTGCAGATCCTGCACTCTACTTTTGGTGCATTCACCTTCTTCTGGCCTTCTGGAAACTTAAAAAATTTCCAAATGAAATGTTCCTTCACCTTTGGGGTAGGAGGCTCTTCATCAATGAAGTCATCTTCACTGCTGGATGGTCTGGCAGCCATGATGAATCCAGGAATATGGAGCAGCAAAAAAGGCAGGTCTTTCAGTCACAAAAGTGAAAGAAGAAGTGAAGGAAATGGGTGGGGATTTCATTCATTGTAAAAAAAAACTGTTAGCAACCAATGAAAAGTGTTATTTGAGGGTCACATGACCCGACGCGTTTACGCTGCGCGCTCCGGAGCACTTCCGGGTGCGTTTACGCAGCGCGATCGTAGGCGCTTCCGGGGCGCAAACGTGGCGCGATCGTAGGCGCTTTTCCGTGCGTTTATGCGCCGCGCACGTATGCGCTTCCGAGGGCACTTACGTTGCGCGCCGAAGTGACGTCATCAATCTTTTATAGAAATGCATAATCATTTTCCATATTAAAAAAAACTAATTTTATTTGTATGGTACGAAATGTTTTGCATTATTATTAACTTTTCATTCATATTTTTTTTTCACGAACGACAGTTGCGCTCTGGGTGCGCTTTCAGATGAGCTCTCGGAGAAGCTTACAGGAGAGCTTAGCTGAAAGCTTCCCGGAGCGCGCACCCAGAGCGCAAAAGAAAAAAATTATAAGAAAAAATGAATACTTAAAAAAAAACAGCAAATTGTAAAAAAAAAAAAGGTTAGAAACTCGATATACAAAGGAATTAGCATTTAAAAAACCTATGAAATTCACTGAAAAAACCATAGGTTTCACACCAGTTATAGTTAGGAATTAGCATTTAAAAAACCTATGAAATTCACTGAAAAAACCATAGGTTTCACACCAGTTATAGTTAGGAATTAGCATTTAAAAAACCTATTAAATTCACTGAAAAAACCATAGGTTTCACACCAGTTATAGTTAGCTGGAAATTTTACTGATATAAAACCATTGAAATTCCCACGTTATAGTTAGTCGGACTCACTATAACTTGCGCGTGCAATGCACTGCTGATGACATCACATATTACATCACTCATGACATGGTCAGTGACATCACTCATGACATCACTGATGACACCATCCTTGTGACACAGTGACAGACCTCCTTTCAGTGTAATGTAACCCATGAAACACATATTCAAAAATAGAAACTAATATTTTCAAAAAAGTGGATATACCCATACCAGTTACAACAACCAATTCAGTAATATCACCATCTAATACACATCCACTCATGTGTATGTATATGGGTTATTAGATATTTTTATTAGTATCAGTATGAGTGTCTATATGGTTTGGTGGGGGTATTACTTAGCACATAGATGCATGAGTGACTGACTCTTTGTTTGTATGTGTTTTGAAGACAACATATGTACAGGACTGTATGGGTGGATGAGTGTCTATATGTGTTTGTTAGTGAGTGAATGACTGTCTCACTAGTGTCTTTATCAGTAACTACATATGTTTTAATCTAGTATATATGAATATTGATGTATATAAGTGAGTATATGTGAGAGTAAGAGATTGTAAGAGTTCCTGTTTAAATAAGTATGTGTTTCTATAAGTGATTGTTTAAGAGAATAAATATGTGTAATTTTAAATAGAAGTAAGGTGGAAGTGTGTGTATAACTCTATATTCAAATAAATGGATGTCCAATAGTTTATTTGCACGTGTGAATATGTGTGTGAGTAACTTTTGGATGAATGTCGGTGTGTAACAGGATGTATAGGTGTATCACTTCATATGATGAGTGAGTATATGTATGAGTGACTATATAGAACTATTGGTGAATGAGTGGATGTGTATATAGATAGTGGAATTACTGAATTGCTTGTTGTAACTGATATAGGTATCTCCATTTTTTAAAAAATTTCAGTTTCTATTTTTGAATATGTGTCTCAAGGGTTACATTATAGTGAAAGGAGGTCTGTCACTATGTCACAAGGATGGTGTCATGAGTGATGTCACTGACCATGTCATGAGTGATGTAATATGTGATGTCATCAGCAGTGCATTGCACGCGCAAGTTATAGTGAGTCCGACTAACTATAACGTGGGAATTTCAATGGTTTTATATCAGTAAAATTTCCAGCTAACTATAACTGGTGTGAAACCTATGGTTTTTTCAGTGAATTTAATAGGTTTTTTAAATGCTAATTCCTAACTATAACTGGTGTGAAACCTATGGTTTTTTCAGTGAATATATATATATTCAATGAAAAAACCATAGGTTTTAGCCCATATATAGTTAGGGATTAGCATTTACAAAACCTTATTTTACTCGCATAAAACCATTGAAATTCGCATATATAGTTAGATGCGCTAACTATATATCGCGCACCCGCAATCCACTGCTGATGATGTCACATATTACATCATTCATGACATGCTCAGTGACATCACTGATGACATCACTGATGACAACATCCAGTGACTGTATGTTTCTGTAAAGTTAAAATATGTATTACATATTGAAGAATGAGTGGATGTATAAGTGTCTGGATGAAGGATTTAGTAGGTGCATGACTGACTGTATAAGTGAGTGATTAAATGTGTCTCACTGAGTGCATGGGTTAGTGACTAAACTGTCTTAATTTGTGCATCATTATGTCTGTTGTTCTGTAAACTGCTGCATGTGTTGATCAGTAGCTATATGAGTAACTATATGGGTTATTGATTGGTTGCCCAAGTATTTGTATGGGAGACTGAGTGTGTGTGGGGGTGGCTGGGAGGTGTGTGACTCTGTGCGTAGATGTGTGAGCAGTTGATTCACTAGATGTATGAGTTCAAGAGTGCATGTGGAAACAGCTGCATGGGCGGTTGACTGTGTGCATGAGTGTATTGGTGAGTGAATGGATATCTCAGTGCTACATGTCAAAGTAAGTACATATGTAAAACACAGTACATGTGAGAGTTGACATATATAAATAACTGTGCATAAGAGCCAGTGAATGTGTGAGTGGCAGTATGGATCATTGTGAACTTGTATCAGGGATTGTATAAGGGAGTAAATATGTGTTAGTATATGTTTGAATAAGAAAGATGTGTATAACTGTATAGTTGAGGAAATGGAGGTGTGATTGATTCTTTGCATGACTGACTAGGTGTGTGAGTAACTCCATGGATGAGTGAGTCTGTGAGTTTTTGTTTACACTGAGTGTATCTAAGGTTATATTAGAGTCTGAAGAGGTTAATCGTATTATCACATGAATGATGTCATTAGTGATGTGCTCAGTAATGTCAAATGAGATGTCAAATGAGATGTCATCAGTGATGTCATTTGGGATGTCTTCAGTGATGTCATCAGTGATGTCATCAGTGATGTCATTTGAGATGTCATCAGTGATGTCATCAGTGATGTCATTTGAGATGTCATCAGTGATGTCATCAGTGATGTCACTGAGCATGTCATGAATGATGTAATATGTGACATCATCAGCAGTGGATTGCGGGTGCGCGATATATAGTTAGCGTATCTAACTATATATGCGAATTTCAATGGTTTTATGCGAGTAAAATAAGGTTTTGTAAATGCTAATCCCTAACTATATATGGGCTAAAACCTATGGTTTTTTCATTGAATTTCAATGGTTTTTTAATAGCAAATATCAAAAGCTGTCAAATGTCAAGTACGTGATAGGTATAAACATTTTCGTGTTTATGCACGCTGATGTGCTTTAAACGCTGCCCCCCCCCTCTTTTCTCTTAGAAGTACTCTCTCTTTGCAGATAGTGAAGGGTAGTTAACGCAGGCCTTTGCCCCCGTTGTAATCCGTCGTGCCTGCTTGTCTCTCCATTTGATTGATTGTTATCCAAGCATTTACTATTTTAGAATTTATTCTCTTTGGTTCATTCTCTATTTACTAACAAGCACAAAGCCGCAATACTCTGTTTAGTCTTTGCAGATAGTGAAAAATCGTGTTTAAAAATAAAATAATCGAGGAAAATCAGTAGACCACTAATGGGATCTCTTTTTGACCTCGCTAAAATAGAAACATTAGGAACAACCCTTCATGAGAAATACGAAACTAGTGAGATGAACTGAGCTCCACACCATGATGGCTGCAAGACAGCTCGGCTCCGCCACCCACCCCGCCCAAAATAACGATAAACTCTATGCAAATATTATAAATATATACAACACACCAGCAAAGTAACAGGGTAAAACATTTTATTAAATAACTATTTACATAACTATTTTATACTTTTTGTTGCCTGATCCGGCTAGCTCAATCGATCGAGCATGAAACTCATGCATTCTGATAGCAAGCGTTGCTGCTGATGCTATGCAAACAAAAACTGGTTTTCAGTTTGTACATTCTTCAAGATTTTTCATCCAAGGCTGGTTGAGAGTTTGTAGAACGATGGCTTCAGATTTTCAACATACGGTGTGGTGGCGCGGACTGGGAGGGTGCGCTTGACTTCTACCCCCTCCCCAAGTCGTGTTGCCCTGGCGTGGCCTAAGATCGCCCGCGACATAGGCGGCCGGCACCTGGGGTCCGGCGGAACTTTTTGCCTTTTGATGACTCTTCCATTCTGGACCTTATCCCACAATCCGTTTGACCTGAAGACACGCTGTAGTGGGGCGCCCCTTTACCGTTTCAGTTGCCATTCCGCCCGCTTTTGCTACACTGTGCCTCTTCCGCCATTCAGCTGTTTACTGCCCGCTCTTGCGACTACAGCGTCTCGCTCACCATGTAGTTGAGTTGCTCCCGCTCTTGCGATGCAACTATAGGCGGCTGCCACAGGACTCTCAAAATGGCGGCCGCCTCTTCAGATTTGGGCGTGGTCCACTAAAATGGCCATGGGACACCTTGGAACTCGGACGCTTGTCTGCTAGGGCTTGGGCCCCATTCTCGAAAGCGTCCACTGAGCCTTGAAGATTCTACAAAAGTCTTGGGGGCCCCCGACTCCCGCAGGCTTCTGGTGGGGAGCGGCTGCCATGATTGCTCGTGGAATGGCCACGACTGAGATACGAGATGGTGGTGCTCTCATGCTAACGCCAGCTTCAGTCTGAAACATCCAGAAACACTGTAGACTACCAATTCGATCAGTTCCGGTAGCGCCCCAACGTGACCCGGTAGGGAAGAACTTGCCCTCCCCTCTTTGACTGATGGTTCTTGTTGCCTGTCCCTTCTGTTGTCATTTAACAGAACTTTTTAGACTGCTGAAAGGGGTTGTGTTCCGACCGCTGGTTGGAGGAGACATTTTGACTATATTCTGGACCTACGTTGTCGCGTAATGCGTTATATGACATGCCGTCTTAGCGCACCCGGAAGTACTCCAGTGCGCGAAGCGCAGCTTCCCGGAAGGGATCCGGGGCGCGGCGCGCAGCGCGTAACGTAAGCATAACAGGTCATGTGACTTGTTAATAAAACTTTTCATTGGTTCATTTTACTTTTGTTATACTAATGATGAAAGGCTTGGTCATATGACCTAAAAATTACGCTTTTTATTGCTTTCGAACATTATTTTTTCTTAAACATATATGTTATAATGTTCCAGGCTAATGTATTTTCCCGGAAAATTTACAACTGTCCTGCAAGTAAAATATATTCCTTTTTCTAGCAAAAGGGCGTTTCTTCGTCCCATGACGGAGCCGTTGAGCAAAAGATGCTCGGCCTGCTGTCTTAGTCGCCGATACGCCCGAATATCAGATTCTTATCGATCACTTTATGTTGCAGGAGTAAAAAAAACAACAGCCCTTGACCATTTATCTTTACTGCGTTCCTGCGTATTATACCTTTTATCCGTCATGTAATTGGACTGCTTTATTTCACTTGCCTTTTACTGATTCAAAAACAGTGACTAAAATTAAAAACTTTACCAATGTAAATACTACTACCATGTTTTGTTTTAAAAACCTTTATTGTGAAAATGTCAGTATACAAATACGGGCCTATAACCACGTGGGCCGGCCATGGAGCAAACTGGAATCGTATATGATGAGGAGACATTTACACTGTAGAGGAACGCAACGAGCGGGCCATTAGGTTGCAAGAACAAACCGCCATATTCATGAAAATCGGCATTTGCGATTCTGAAATAGCGAAAAATAGCGAATCGCTATTCAGAAATCGCAAATCCGAATTCATGAATAATTGCGATTAAAAAAAGCGATTCGCACGCGATCGCAAAATCCGATAGCGATCCGATTGAAATTGCGATTAATCGCAGATTAATCGCTATTTCCGCCTACCCGCGCCTGGACTGCGATCTCGCAAATAGCAATATCGCTATTTGCGAGATCGCTATTTGCGAGATCGCAAACTCGCGAGATCGGGAAAATGGGAAGTCGCATTTCGAGCCCAGTGATGACATCACAACCAGGAAGCTGCCGGTTCCCACCACCATTTTGCACATTGAGGCACAGAGAGAGGGAGCACATTGGAGAGCTGCAGCACATCTTGGCAAGTAAACAGATCCAGAGATCTACAACCCATACCATGGCTGAGGAAGCTGCACCTGGGACCAGCAGCTCGTCTGGGAGAAAGAGAAAGCTCAAATTCTCTGAGCAGGAGCTGGAACACCTAATCGAGGGGGTTGTGGCCAACCACGACCAACTGTTTGGCGCTAATTCACGGAGGGTCCCAGAAATGGAGAAGCGGCGCATATGGCAGGGGATAGCCTCAGCAGTGAACTCGGTGGGAGTGGCGGCCAGGTCCCTGGAAGAACTCAAAAAGCGGTGGTACGACCTCCGAGGCCGTGCCAAGGAGAAGGTGGCGGCGCGCCTTGGGGAGTCCTCGGGCACAGGAGGAGGAGGACCAATGGTACCACCAAGCACCGCCATGGAGGACCAGGTTGAGAACACCCTGGAGAGGGAGGCCTGTGTGGGTTTCACTACACTGGACTCATCCTGCCCCACACAAGACACCCAAGGTAAGTGGCATGCGACTGCGACCCTGCCCCCCATGGATGTCCATGACCAAATAGTCTCCCCCAATGTCCCATAGGCATGCCATAGTTGCATATCAAGGAATGTCCTGAAGCATTGTGGGAGATGTAGTCTGGCCACAATGTTGTAGTACCACAATGCAGCCAGTCAGGTCCCAATGCACACAAAGCCACTGCCATTCAGGGAATGTCACCCAGCATGCATGTAGCAACTGCACGTCTGCCAGATGCATGCAACTAAAGGTCCACCACTTACCCCCACAGGTGGCGATACCAGTGACAGTGACAGGCTGGAGATTGATGAGGGCGTCCCGGAGGTGGAGGTGCCAACACCTACCCTGGCACCAGCCCCTGCCACTGCATCTGCACCAGCAGCAACTACCACCAGCAGCGTCCTCCCTGCAACTGGTGCAGCGCCCACATCCGCTGGCATGGCAGCCCCCATTGTGCCTCCTGCCACCGCTGCTCCTCCCAGAGCCGCAGCCAGGGCAGTCACTCCTGTGCCCCCTGCATCAACTGCTACTGCCACACCAGCAGGCACACCCCCTGCGACTAGCTCACCTGCAACACCGGCAGCCTTACCCCCAGCAGCTGTCGCCTCAACATCCGGGGCTGCGCCACTGTCCACTCAGCGGCCAGCCTCACAATCAGGCCAGCAGGGCAGGCGTGGCAGGTCACGCCAGCGCTCCACAGCAGCTACCAGGCGGGCCAATGCTGATGGACTGGCGCGGCTCAGCATCGAGAGACGGATGCTGCGCATTCACCAGCGCCAGGCTCAGCAGCAGGGAGCTATTCAGCTCCAACTACACAATATTGGCCGCAACGTGGCATCTGTTGCTGGCCACATTGAAGGCATGAGGGCCGATCTGGCCGGTGTGGGAGAAGGAATGGCCCGCATTGCTGCAGCCGTGGAGGCCAACACCCGTGCCATGTTGAGAGTGCGCAGTGGGCAACGCCGGCACCACCGCCAAATATTGACCCAGCTTGGCACTTACAGCAGGGCGAGCTATGTGTCGGCAAATGCGACATCTCTTTTGGGGCGGCGCAGTCTGACCCAGCAGCACGCTATCATCCAGTGCAGTGAGGACATGACGAGGGTGCTGGAGACCCTCACCACGGCCGTCGTGGCTCTTCACCCTCCACCTATTCCATCTGTTGTGGGGGGTGATGATGCGAGTGAGGGGGCGTCCAGCCTGAGCTCACAATCTGCCTCACAGGCCCCACTACCCACCCGCAGCACCAGGACCCCCCCATTGCCTGAAGCCCCGGAGGAGGAAGCCCCTCAGAGGCGCTATGGAGGAACACGCACTAGGCACACCTAGAGAACTGTACTTCACCAATGGCACAGGCTGAGGTCAAGCCTGCCATGCACAGCAGTATGGCGTAATACTGTTTGTTGGACTACTTTGGACACTACCTTATATTTCATTTTGTGAATTTAACAAGTACATTTATTTTGCCATTTGGACAGAACCTTATATTTCATTTTGTGAATTTAACAAGTACATTTATTTTGCCATTTGGACAGAACCTTATATTTCATTTTGTGAATTTAACAAATACATTTATTTTCCTACACACATTAGCGTTGTGTCATCATTACATTTTGCATGCATTGTTGATTTGTGGGGTGATGGAAGTGGTTGTACTAGAAACTGTTCACTGTGATGTGGTTGCGACGTCTGTGCCCTTCTGCTGGGTTCTCCCCTTGTGCATGGCGCGCATGTGCAGGTGGCCGGTTGTCCCCCTCAGATTCACTGCCAGAGATGTCAACAGGTATCCGGCGCTTGGTTGCAATGTTATGTAGTATTGCGCAGACAGCCACTATGCGGCAGCACTTTTCAGGACTGTAATACATGGCCCCACCTGTCTTGTGCAGTATGCGGAACCTGCTCTTGAGCAGGCCAAATGTCCTTTCTATGCAATTCCTTGTCCGTATGTGTGCAATATTGTAGCGCCGTTGCTGGGGTGTAGCAGGGTTGAGGTATGGGGTCAGGAGGTATTCACGGAGGGCGTAGCCACTGTCACCTGAATGAGAGGAGCAGATGGTGATTGCCTGTGCTGCGCTGTTACATCTTTGCAATGTGACATTTCAATCAAAGTGTACTTACCAAGTAGGTGTCCTTCCCCAAACTCTCCCCTGACCAGTCGTGTGTGGAGTCCGCTGTGCCGGAAAATGAAGGAGTCATGGGTACTCCCTGGGTACCGTGCGACGATGTCAGTGATGTATGTCTTGGCATTGCAGACCATCTGGATGTTGAGGGAGTGGTAGCACTTTCTATTGCGGAACATATACTCCATGCCAGCTGGTGGGCAGATGGCGACGTGGGTACAGTCTATACATCCGAGCACATGTGGAAAATGGGCTACATTGTAGAATTGTAGCTTTGTCATGTCCAATTCCTGTTGGCTGGCGGGGAATTTGATGTGACGGTGTAGCTGGGTGAGCATGGCGTCAACAAAAGTGTGGAGGCAGCGTGACATGGTGGGCTGGGATATTCCCCCAGCAGCCGCTACTACCCCCTGGAAACTTCCGGAGGCCAGGAGGTGCAGGCTACACAATACCTGCACATGTGTAGGCACAGCATTGGTACGGCTTGTTGGGTGCTGCATCAGGGGGTCAAGGTCCTGTATTAGCTGCATTATCATTTCCCCATTCAGCCTGTATTTAGCATATATCTGCTCCCTGGTTTGGCCCAGCAAGGTGACCCGCTGGCGGAATATCCTGTCCTGGATCCTGCGTCTCCTCCGTGCTAATCGCTGTAGCCTGCGACGCCTCACCACCATGTACATTCCTGGCATTGTGGGACTCCTAATGCTGCTGCTGCTGATGGTCCTTATGTGTGATTGGTCAGGCCAGTACCTGTTGGTGATAGGACAACGGTTTTTTGAAAGTTTTTTTCCATGGCTTTCATGGTTACCACCTGCTTTGAGTTGTCCTTATTTTGCGCGGTGCAAAATGCGAATTTTGGGTTTTCCGCTAATTGCGATTTTTCTTGAATACCGATAGCGATTATTTTGCGATTTCGCTATTATTATCGCAGAATCCGTGGTGTGTCGCTATTTCGGAATCGCTAATGCTCAGCGGCTGGGATTCTGCGAATATATTAGCGATTTCGCAAATATGTGTTTGCGAATTCGCTATTTTGTTGTTGAATGCCGATAACGGAAATTGCTCCCGCATTTGCGATTTCGCAGCGATTGCGGGCGCAATTTCACTTCATGAATCAGGCTGTAAGGTGTCTAACAGTTGCGGAATCGGTGGACGTACATTTTGTAATTAAAATACGACAGGGCCACTTACAATAAAATTATCTAGATATACATTTGCGGGCAAGTACCATGGGTGACGTTAATTCGAACTTTCAATAGTACAGTAATCAATAACACATCAGAACTTAATATCAATAGGGATGTCGAAATATTCAATCAATTCTCATTCCCGCCCGCCATGTGCTTCAAAACTGCATACGTATCTCGTGATATCAAGGTTGTGCAACCAGTACACAACAAGGAGGTACGAGTCCCATTTATACCGGCGCCATTTTGGGCGAGGCCGGGCAGGTCCAGGATATAGTCAAAATATCTCCACCAACCAGCGGTCGGACCAGAACCCCTTTCGGCAGTCAAAAAAGGTTCAGTTAAATGACAACAGAAGACATAGGCAACAAGACCAACAGTCAAAAGAGGGGAGGGCAAGATCTAAAGCCATTGTTCTACAAACTCTCAAGCAGACTTGGATGGAAAAATCCAGAAGAATGTATAAACTGAAAACCATTTTTTGTCTGTATAGCATCACCAGCAACGCTTGAGTCAGCTTTGTGTGAAGCCGCCATTTTGATTCAATCATTAGCGTCCCCCTGCACACATTCAGGGACCTGGTCGTGTCTAAAGGTTAAACGGATTGTGGGACAAGATGCAGAAAGGAAAAGGAAAAAAGTTCCGCCGGACCATGGAACTTTCGGCGCAGCATTGTAGGATGGCCACACCAGTGCGGCAACTTGCTAGACACCACCTCGGTGCCATCCAGATCTCGGCGCGTTGTGCTTCCTTCGGCCTACTGTAGCCGCAAGTGCGGACGCAACTCAGCTGGATAGCGAGTGAAACACCAAGCGGCGCCCCACTGCAGCCGAGGAACCTCCATCTTGGGGGCGACGCACAGCATCACATTGCTTTCTCAAACAGCCCCCACTGACTGACGCGACCTCACAGGCCAACGGGGCGCCCCATGCTGAATTTCGGCGCAGCATTGTAGGATGGCCACACCAGTGCGGCAATTTGCTGGACACCACCTCGGTGCCATCCGGATCTTGGCGAGTTGTGCTGCCTTCGGCCTACTGTAGCAGCAAGTGCGGGCGCAACTCTGCTGGTCGGCGAGTGAAAAGATAAGGGGCGCCGCACTGCACATCAGGTGCCTCCACCTGAGGAGGCGAGAGAGTTCAGTTTGCGCCACCCCCCCCCCCCCCCCCAGGCACCCCACGCCGACTTTAGGCGCAGCATTGTAGGATGGCCACACCAGTGCAACTTGCTGGACACCACCTCGGTGCCATCCGGATCTCGGCGCGTTGTGCTGCCTTCGGCCTATTCGCACATCGGTCCGCTACTGACGCCGCCTCACGTGCCAACGGATTTTCTACGCTTTTTATAGCAGCGCGTAACGTAAGCATAACAGGTCATGTGACTTCTTTATAAAACTTTTCATTGGTTCATTTTACTTTTGGTTTCCTAAAGATGGAAGGCTTGATCATATGACCTAAAAATATCACTTTTCATTGGATTAAAACATTTTTTTTTCCCAAACGATGAAAGCCCCACCTTGTTTCTAGATGTTTCAGACTAAAGCTGGCGTCAGCCTGAGAGCACCACCATCTCGTGGCTCCGTCGTGGTCATTCCGCGAGCAATCATGGCAGCCGCTCCCCACCGGAAGCCTGCAGGAGTCGGGAGCCCCCAAGACTTTTGTAAAATCTTCAAGGCTCAGGGGACGTCCGAGTTCCTAGGTGTCCCAGGGCCATGTTAGTGGACCAGGCCCAAATCCAGGTCCGCCATTTTAAGAGTCCTGTGGCAGCCGCCTGGTGAGCGAGACGCTGTAGCCGCAAGAGCGGGCGATAAACAGCTGAATGGCGGATGAGGCACAGTGTAGCAAAAGCGGGCGGAATGGCAACTGAAACGGTAAAGGGGCGCCCCAGTACAGCCGACGAGCCTCCACCTGGGGAGACCCGTTCACGCCGCCTTCCCCCCCCCCCACCCCCCCCCCGGGGCGCCCCACGCTGTTTTTCGGAGCAGCATTGTAGGATGCCAAAACCAGTGCGACAACTTACTGGACATCACCTGGGTGCCATCCACATCTCAGCGCGTTCTGCTGCCTTGGGACTATTCGCACAACAGACCGCTACTGACGAGGCCTCCCCGCGCACCCCCCGGGACGCCCCACGCCATTTTTCGGAGCTGCATTGTAGGATACCAAAAACCAGTGCGGCACCCAGGTAACATCACCTGGGTGCCGTCCAGAACTCAGCACGTTGTGCTGCCTTGGGACTATTCGCACAAAACACAGCTACTGACCATTGTTGCTTCTTTTTAAAAAAAATGTTTAAATGTATTTACTGTTTTTGTTGCGTTCTATATATTTATAAGTTATTAAAGTGTTATTTTCCTTCTACTTTGTTGGAGTGCTTTATATTTTTAATGTGACACATAATTGTAAAAACTTTGATGTACAAAGAGGCATCCCTGGAATCTTCCGCTTCAGGCTCGGTCCCACACACCCTCACAGTGAGAATCCCCTCCCCAAGCACAATACAGGATGGTTATCAGATAGTAGGAACGCGTGTGGTGTGACGGATCTCATCGGGTGGGGGCCTTGATCTACTGTAACTCCTTTGAAGAGGGGTGATTTTCTACAGCTGGGGCCATAAACTACATCTGCAGGGCTAGGTGATAGCCTGGGACCGGCCTGGACAATCGGACACAGAGGAAGAGGAGTGTCAGAGGGTGCGGAAGTGAATAGGGTAAAAGGGTGGTGTCGGGCGGGCACAGGGTGTGATTCTCAGGGAAGAGCAGCGCACATGGGAGGAGGTTTCTGGCCCATGCATGAGAGAGAGAGCGGGGGTGACCAGTGCGTGGGGGAGATGCTTGCGAGGGTGAGGAGCCATGCTGAGGATCGGCGGCGTGCAGAGAGTGGGTCTGGTCAAGGCATCTAAAATGGCTGCCGTGCTCAACAAAAGTGTGGCATTGCAAAAAAGACAAGATGGCGCAGACAATGTTTATCAATAAGGATTAATTTATAACAATTATTTAAAACAAAATATTTACTCGCAGTGACAAAATGGCGGTCAACACTTCCTGATTTCCATCGAATCGAACGTTAACAGACGTCACGCAACAAAAAAAAAAAACGCTCACGCACAGCCGCTGGAAGACATGTATCAACATATATGAGCCTCCTCAGCCACCCTCAGAAAACAAAAGGGGTCAGGATACGTCTCCCGTACCCCCTTATACCTAGTAATTTTATGAAATCGAAACACAAAATGGCGAATTCACGTTTCGCTACCAGTTTGCGAACCGAGAAGCGCTTCTACCGCGAAAAATCAAATTTTTATTATTTGCCCCACGGGACCCTTTAATAACCCCAACATCATTCCTAGGGGGTCAAGAGAGGTCTACCTAGCCCCCTTTCATTAAATTCCCCCTTCGTTTTTCTCCTCCTCTTGTCTCTCGATCCTACCGACAGACAAGATGGCGGCCGCACCGGACTGTTTAGAATGTTGACAGACACCGGAGAGCCAATCAGCTTCGCTACGCAAAGCTCCGTTACGCGAAAAGTACGCGATCTGGAGCGCTATCTGGGACGCTGTCACAGATATATCTGTTTTTTAAACGTTAATTTCTCAAAATCCACTGGAGCACATATATTGAGACCCAGCAAAGGCACATCGGACTAACAGTCCCTATAATTTTGCCAAGTTTCGTGCAAATCCATTCAGCCGTTAATTTGCGAACCGAGAAGCGCTTCTACCGTGAAAAATCAAAATTTTTTAATTTTCCCCACGGGACCCTTTAATAACCCCAACATCATTCCTAGGGGGTCAAGAGGGGTCTACCTTGCCCCCTTTCATTAAATTCCCCCTTCGTTTTTCACCTCTTCTTGTCTCTCGATCCTACCGAGTGACAAGATGGCGGCCGCTCCGGACTGTTTAGAATGTTGACAGACACCGGAGAGCCAATCAGCATCGCTTCGCAAAGCTCCGTGACGCGAAAAGTACGCGATCTGGAGCGCTATCTGGGACGCTGTCACAGATATATACATTTTTTAAAACGTTAATTTCTCAAAATCCACTGGAGCACATATATTGAGACCCAGCAAAGGCACATCGGGCTAACAGTCCCTACAATTTTGCCAAGTTTCGTGCAAATCCATTCAGCCGTTCGAGCTAAAAGTGAGGCCAAACGCCCTATGGAAATTAACATGGGAAAACGCGTTTTGGGACCCCCCTTTTTTCTCGGCCCCCCCTTGACGAACCCCCCCCCAAATTTTTAGGGGCTGCTCAGAAACAAAATGTGCCATTTTCCTGAAAATTTCAGCCGATTCCGTCCACAAACGCCAAAGTTATTAGACATAGAATTTTCAAAAGTCCCATAGAGAAAAAATCCTAACTATATATACCTACTGGCGATAGCCAGTAGGTAATACACATATATATATATCTGCATCAGGAATTAAACTCCTTACCTATGCAGATGACACCCAGTTGGTAGTATCTCTTAGTCAGCGAAGCCCCCTCTCCTCTGACCTTTACACCTGCCTTGGAGAAACATCCAAATGCATGGATAGATCCCATTTGAAACCAAACAGTGGAAAAACGGAGATCATGATTCTGGGCAACCCCTCCCACTACCGTCCTGAGTCCCTATGACCCCCCTGTATGGGTCCCCCCCCCAATCCCCCAGAATGAAATCAAGAGTCTGGGGATCTGGTTGGATGAAGGCCTTACCTTCTCTGCCCGAGCCCGAAAAACAGCGGGCACCTGCTTTGGTCTCCTATGGTCCTCCGGGAAAATTCTACCACTGCTGCCCCCCCAATCTCAAAAACTCCTGATTCAAGGTCTAACATTGTCTCGCCTGGATTACGGAAAGGCCTTATACCTTGGAGCCCCCCAAAAAGTGATTTCGCAACTCCAGGTTGTACAAAACACAGCAGCCCGCCTCCTTACAGGTACGCGTAACCACTGTTCAGCTAAACCTTCCCTCAAAGCCCTCCACTGGTTACCAACTCAACAAAGAGTGCATTTTAAAGCACTGTGCACTGTACATAAAATTCTGCATAAAAAAGCTCCCCCGATACTGAAGGACCTCATTACCCCCCATACAACCAATAGAGTTCTTCGATCATCCCACCTCCACCTCATGACAGTACCCAGAATTAAGAGAGCACGCTCAGGCGGCCGTTTCTTTTCCTACAACGCCTCCAAGTTGTGGAACACTCTCCCACTGGATATCAGGGCTCAACCGAACCTGCACTAATTTCGCAAACTTTTAAAGACATGGCTGTTTCCCTAAACTAACTTCCCTTTCACCTTCTTCTTTTCTCACTAGCGCTGGGACGCTTACGGGCAGCCATGCGCTCTATAAATCTATAAACATTAAACAAATATATATATATATATATATATATATATATATATATATATATATATATATATATATATATATATATATATATATATATATATATATATATATATATATATATTACCTACTGGCGGTCGCCAGTAGGTATATATAGTTAGGATTTTTTCTCTATGGGATTTTTGAAAATTCTATGTCTAATAACTTTGGCGTTTGTGGACGGAATTGGCTGAAATTTTCAGGAAAATGGAACATTTTGTTTCTGAGCAGCCCCTGGCAATTTGGGGGGGTTTCATCAAGGGGGGGGCCGAGAAAAAAGGGGGGTCCCAAAACGCCTTTTTCCCATGTTAATTTCCATAGGGCGGTTGGCCTCACTTTTAGCTCGAACGGCTGAATGGATTTGCACGAAACTTGGCAAAATTGTAGGGACTGTTAGCCCGATGTGCCTTTGCTAGGTCTCAATATATGTGCTCCAGTGGATTTTGAGAAATTTAGGTTCAAAAAAAGATATATATCTGGGCGGAGCCTAACCACACATCTGATCTGATTGGCTGTCAGCACTTCATCCAAGAAGTGTTGGCAGCCATCTTGGGACCAATATACATGATAGCACCTCATTAAAAAGCATTGTAGTTAATAGAGGGTTTTAGGACTTTAGTTACATTATAAATCATTTGTTGATGGTACCATACTCGTTTTAGGAATTGTGGTGGGTTCTAAGGTGATTTTACCATGTGAAAAAACCTTCTGCTGTGATATCATGAATATTGTTTGAAAGAAAACTAATATCTCATGATTTTCCCACAGTGGTTTGGAAGGGGATCTATAAGCTAAACTGAAAGCATATTTTCTGTAAATTCACATTATCTTTCTCAGTCATGTGAAAATGAAGTCTGACATTCTCAGTAAAACATGTACATCCAACAAGGACAGAGACTGTCAGTTGATTCCTTTGTGTTCTACTGCAGCCTCCTAGAGTGTTCTAAAGAACAACTAGAGCGCTAACTGTCCTACTTATTACAAAGGTATGGCACACCTGAAGCTATCTTGATTGGAATAAAGTGGTAACTCTTAAAACATTTAATTTAAAAAGAAACAACATGAGGGGGTATATTTTGCCATAGAAAGTATGATTAGTGCTGCAGAATGAAAAATTAGGGCACATTTTGAGTGACTTCTCAAATCCTTTTCTATTTCATTAAAACATTCTGACATGTAGTCTCCCAAAATGGCCACCAGAGACAAAAGAGCCTAAATGTAACCCAAATATCACCCAGATGTAGCCCAAGTATAGCCCAATGACAGAATGTCCCAGAGTGTTCTAAAGAACAACTAGAGCGCTAACAGTCCTACTTATTACAAAGGTATGGCACACCTGAAGCCATCTTGATTGGAATAAAGTGGTAACTCTTAAAACATTTAATTTAAAAAGAAACAACATGAGGGGGTATATTTTGCCATAGAAAGTATGATTAGTGCTGCAGAATGAAAAATTAGGGCACATTTTGAGTGACTTCTCAAATCCTTTTCTATTTCATTAAAACATTCTGACATGCAGTCTCCCAAAATGGCCACCAGAGACAAAAGAGCCCAAATGTAGCCCAAATATCACCCAGATGTAGCCCAAGTATAGCCCAATGACAGAATGTCCCAGAGTGTTCTAAAGAACAACTAGAGCGCTAACAGTCCTACTTATTACAAAGGTATAGCACACCTGAAGCCATCTTGATTGGAATAAAGTGGTAACTCTTAAAACATTTAATTTAAGAAGGAACAAAATGAGGGGGTATATTTTGCCATATGAATTATGATTAGTGCTGCAGAAAGAAAAATTAGGGCACATTTTGAGTGACTTCTCAAACCCTCTTCAATTTCATTAAAAAATTCTGACATACAGTCTCCCAAGATGGCCACCAGAGACAAAAGAGGCTAAATGTAGCCCAAATATCACCCAGATGTACCCCAAGTATAGCCCAATGACAGAATGTCCCAGAGTGTTCTAAAGAACAACTAGAGCGCTAACAGTCTTACTTATGACAAAAGTATGGCACACCAGAAGCCATCTTGATTGGAATGAAGTGGTAAGTCTGAAAACACTCAATTTAAAAAGGAACAACATGAGGGGGTTAATTTTGCCATAGAAAGTATGATTAGTGCTTCAGAAAGAAAAATTAGGGATCATTTTGAGTGACTTCTCAAATCCTCTTCTATTTCATTAAAAAAATTCTGACATGCAGACTGAAACATGCACTTTGAATACCAGCAGCAGACGTCCCTGGTGAGGGGTAGCTTTACTACAGTGATCTAATGTGCAACTAGAGTGCTAACATTCAGAATTTATGGCAAATGTGTGACACATCTGAATGCCTTCTTGATGGAACCAAAGTAAACAAGCATTGAAAATGCAATAGATCTCGCCCTCGTTTAAGTTAAAGCCATTCTGTTTGTAATGAGGTGGCTTTTTAGCTTTGCTTTTAATAGTGTTTTTTCAACTTTCATGTAAATAACATGCATCTGTATGCATATAAGTATATGTATGCATGCATTTATGTTTGTATTTATATAGATATACAGATGATATATGTTTATATATGTATGTATATATATATATTCACTGAAAAAACCATAGGTTATAGACCATATATAGTTAGGAATTAGCATTTACAAAACCTTGAAAATTCACTGAAAAAACCATAGGTTATAGACCATATATAGTTAGGAATTAGCATTTACAAAACCTTGAAAATTCACTGAAAAAACCATAGGTTATAGACCATATATAGTTAGGAATTCGCATTTACAAAACCTTATTTTACTCACACAAAACCATTGAAATTCCATATATAGTTAGTTGCACTAACTATATATCGCGCACCCGCAATCCACTGCTGATGATGTCACATATTACATCATTCATGACATGGTCAGTGACATCACTGATGACATCACTGATGACATCACTGATGACATCACTGATGACATCACTGATGACAACATCCAGTGACTGTATGTTTCTGTAAAGTTAAAATATGTCTTACATATTGAAGAATGAGTGGATGTATGAGTGTCTGGATGAAGGATTTAGTAGGTGCATGACTGACTGTATGAGTGAGTGATTAAATGTGTCTCACTGAGTGCATGGGTTAGTGACTAAACTGTCTTAATTTGTGCATCATTATGTCTGTTGTTCTGTAAACTGTTGCATGTGTTGATAAGTAGCTATATGAGTAACTATATGGGTTATTGATTGGTTGCCCAAGTATTTGTATGGGAGACTGAGTGTGTGTGTGGGTGGCTGGGAGGTGTATGACTCTGTGCATAGATGTGTGAGCAGTTGATTCACTAGATGTATGGTTTCAAAAGTGCATGTGAAAACAGCTGTATGGGCGGTTGACTGTGTGCATGAGTGTATTGGTGAGTGAATGGATATCTCAGTGCTACATGTCAAAGTAAGTACATATGTAAAACACAGTACATGTGAGAGTTGACATATATAAATAACTGTGCATAAGAGCCAGTGAATGTGTGAGTGGCTGTATGGATCATTGTGAACTTGTATCAGGGATTGTATAAGAGAGTAAATATGTGTTAGTATATGTTTGAATAAGTAAAGTTTGTATAACTGTATAGTTGAGGAAATGGAGGTGTGATTGATTCTTTGCATGACTGACTAGGTGTGTGAGTAACTCCATGGATGAGTGACAGTCTGTGAGTGTCTGTTTACACTGATTGTATCTAAGGTTATATTAGAGTCTGAAGAGGTTCATCGTATTATCACATGAATGATATCATCAGTGATGTGATCAGTAATGTCAAATGAGATGTCATCAGTGATGTCATCAGTGATGTCATTTGAGATGTCATCAGTGATGTCATTTGAGATGTCATCAGTGATGTCATCAGTGATGTCACTGACCATGTCATGAATGATGTAATATGTGACATCATCAGCAGTGGATTGCGGGTGCGCGATATATAGTTAGTGCAACTAACTATATATGGAATTTCAATGGTTTTGTGTGAGTAAAATAAGGTTTTGTAAATGCGAATTCCTAACTATATATGGTCTATAACCTATGGTTTTTTCAGTGAATCTATATATATATATATATCTATATCTATATATATATATATCTATATATATATATATATATATATATATATATTACCTACTGGCGGTCGCCAGTAGGTATATATAGTTAGGATTTTTTGTCTATGGGACTTTTGAAAATTCTATGTCTAATAACTTTGGCGTTTGTGGACGGAATCGGCTGAAATTTTCAGGAAAATTGCACATTTTGTTTCTGAGCAGCCCTTGAAAATTTGGGGGGGTTTCGTCAAGGGGGGGCCGAGAAAAAAGGGGGGTCCCAAAACGTGTTTTTCCCATGTTAATTTCCATAGGGCGGTTGGCCTCACTTTTAGCTCGAACGGCTGAATGGATTTCCACGAAACTTGGCAAAATTGTAGGGACTGTTAGCCCGATGTGCCTTTGCTAGGTCTCAATATATGTGCTTCAGTGGATTTTGAGAAATTAACGTTTAAATCAAGATATATATCTGTAACAGCGCTCCGGGCAGCTATCCGGTTAGCGAACTTTTCGCGTATCGGAACTTTGCGATGCGAAGCTGATTGGCCCTCCGGTGTCTGTCAACATTCTAAACAGTCCGGAGCGGCCGCCATCTTATGTCTCGGTAGGATCGAGAGAGAAGAAGAGGTGAAAAACGAAGGGGGAATTTAATGAAAGGGGGCAAGGTATACCTCTCTTGACCCCCTAGGAATGATGTTGGGGTTATTAAAGGGTCTCGTGGGGAAAAAAAAAATATATATATTTTTCACGGTAGAAGCGCTTCCCGAGCCGCGAACTGGGCCGCAAACTGGTAGCGAAACGGGAATTCGCCATTTTGTGTTTCGTTTTAATTAAATTACTAGGTATAAGGGGGTGCGGGAGACGTATCCTGATCCCTTATGTTTTCCGAATATGTTGATACATGTCTTCCAGCGGCTGTGCGTGAGCTTTTTTTTTTTTTTGTTGCGTGACGTCTGTTAACGTTCGATTCGATGGAAATCAGGAAGTGTTGACCGCCAATTTGTCACTGCGATAAAATATTTTGTTATAAATGAATCCTTATTGATAAACATTGTCTGCGCTATCTTGCCTTTTTTGTCCAATGCCACAATTTTGTCGTGCACGGCAGCCATTTTAGATGCCTTGACCAGGCCCACTCTCTGCACGCTGTCGATTCTCAGCACGGCTCCGCACCCTCGCAAGCATCTCCCCCACGCACTGGTCACCCCCGCTCTCTCTCTCTCATGCATGGGCCATATACTTCCCCCCATCTGCGCTGCTCTTCTCTGAGAATCACACCCTGTGCCCGCCCGACACCTCCCTTTCACCCTATTCACTACCGCACCCTCTGACACTCCTCTTCCTCTGTGTCCGATTGTCCAGGCCGGACCCAGGCTATCACTTAGCCCTGCGGATGTAGTTTATGGCCCCAGCTGTAGAGAATGCAGACATGCCAACCCTCCCGATTCAGGCGTGAGACTACTGATTTCAGTGCTAGTCTTTCGCCTCCCGATTCCTGCAAGGAAAAATCCGGGGGCATATTACCAACAACTAGCGATAATTTTTGTCTCTAACTTGTTTAGAGACAAAAATTATCGCCGCACATCGGCGAATTTTATCGCACATAAACCTTGCTATTAGCAAGGTTTATCGCAAATGCGATAAAAAACGGCCGCAATGCATGAATATCGCTGAAAAGTCAGCGATATTCATGTATTATCGAGCAAATGCTCTTAGCCATGTTATCCACCTCCCATTGGATAACATGGCTAAGAACTGCTCAGGTCAGGTGTTAGCTTTTGGAGATATTCGCGCTTAGCGCAAATATCTCCAAAAGTTGGTAATAGGAGATAGCGATGGTTAGGGACTGTTTCCAGTCGCTAAAATCTTGGCACGCCCACTTTGCATGTCATTAGTGATAAATATCACTGACATGCAAAGCGGGGCCCAAGATGGTCGCTATCTCCTTTTAGCTGTCACTAACTGGTTGGTAGCGACAGCTTGGTAATAGGGAGATAATTTTATCTCTTTTTTTTTGGCTTTTAAAGCCAAAAAAGCGGAGATAAACCCCCTTGATAATATGCCCCACGATTCCTTGGGGGTTTCAGCTGACAGGGCTTGGTATTGTGTTACGTGGTAATTTTTCCATGAAACGTCAGAGGGTCGATGCAGGGGTTCTAGAAGAGGTGATAAACCATTTAAGCCTCATGAACAAGCGCATGGTCTTTTAAAGATTTGTGAAGTATTCGGGGCGGCGGTGTGTGTGTGCCCTCTTTCAGGAGCGGGCGGGGGGGCACTGCCAGCAACTTGCCAGGTCAGGTAGTGTTCAACACGTGCATCACCCTTTCTCTGCCTGCTATTGCGCTCCATGCTTCGGAAAGGTAAGAAAAAGAACGTGCATTTGAGTTTGAAATGTCCGATCCTGCAGCAGCACACTTCCAAAGCCCACACATGACAATAACCCGATTCAAGGCCCCATTCACCCGTTTTTAAAAAAATAGATAACACTCCAACAAAGTAAGGTTATAAAACTTTATTAACTACTAACTTTAACGAACGGAACAAAAACTAAAAACATTTAAACATTTCTCAACACAAAAAGCAACAATGGTTAGAAGCTGTCTTTTGTGCGAATAGTCCCAAGGCAGCACAACGTGCAGAGTTCTGGACGGCACCCAGGTGATGTCGCCTGGGTGCCGCACTGGTTTAGGGATCCTACAATGCTGCTCCGAAAATTGGCGTGGGGCGTCCCGGGTGGGGCGGGGGGAGGCCTCGTCAGTAGCGGTCTGTTGTGCGAATAGTCCCAAGGCAGCACAACGTGCAGAGTTCTGGACGGCACCCAGGTGATGTCGCCTGGGTGCCGCACTGGTTTAGGGATCCTACAATGCAGCACAGAAAAACAGCGTGGGGCGTCCCGGGTGGTGCGGGGGGAGGCCTCGTCAGTAGCGGTCTGTGTCCAGTGTCACATGGCTGACACAACATGTACGACAGGCACCCAGGTGATGTCCAGTAAACTGCCGCACTGGTTTTGGTATCCTACAATGCTGCTCCGAAAATTGGCGTGCGGCGGCCCGGGGGGGGGGCGTGGGGGAGCCGGCGTGAACGGGCCTCCCCAGGTGGCGGCCATGTAGCTGAGTTGCGCTCGCTCTTGCGGCCACAGCGTCTCGCTCACCATGTTGTTGAGTTGCTCCCACTCTTGCAGTGCAGCGATAGGCGGCTGCCACATGGCTCTTAAAATGGCGGACAGCTCCTCGGTTTTAGGCCTGGTCCACTGAAATGGCCCTGGGACACTTTGGAACTCGGACGCTTGCCTGCTAGGGCTTGGGCTCCATTCTCGAAAAGCGTCCCCTCAGCCGTGAAGATTGTATAAAAGTCTTGGGGGCCCCCGACTCCCGCAGGCTTCCGGTGGGGAGCGGCTGCCATGATTGCTCGCGGAATGACCACGACGGAGCCACGAGATGGTGGTGCTCTCATGCTGACGCCAGCTTCAGTCTGAATGATCCAGAAACAAGGTGGGGCTTTCATCGTTTGGGAAAAAAAAATGTTGTAAACCAATGAAAAGTGTTATTTTTAGGTCATATGACCAAGCCTTCCATCTTTAGGAAACCAAAAGTAAAATGAACCAATGAAAAGTTTTATAAAGAAGTCACATGACCTGTTATGCGGCATAGGGCTACAAAAACCGTAGAAAATCCGTTGGCACGTGAGGCGGCGTCAGTAGCGGACCGATGTGCGAATAGGCCGAAGGCAGCACAACGTGCCGAGATCCGGATGGCACTTGTTGGTGTCGAGCAAGTTGCTGCACTGGTGTGGCCATCCTACAATGCTGCGCTGAAAGACGGCGTGTTCAGCTGAGTTCCGGTCACTCTTCCGGCACAGTGACTCGAACGCGCCGAGATCCGGATGGCACCGAGGTGGTGTCCAGCAAGTGGCCGCACTGGTGTGGCCATCCTACAATGCTGCGCCGAAAGTCGGCGTGGGGTGCCCCGTTGGCTTATGAGGTGATGTCAGTAGTGGACTGATGTGTGAATAGGTCGGAACCAGCACAAGGCGCCAAGATCCGAATGGCAAGTCCTGGATGTTGAGTGCCTCAGTTGAGAGTTCTGAGCAGTGCTTGTAAGACTGTCTGAAGCTTATTTGCACCTGCTGCAGCTTCACTAGGTCCGGCGGAACTTTTTTCCTTTTCCTTTCTGCTTCTTTTCCTACAATGCGTTTCATCTGAAGACACGACCAGGTCCCTGAATGTGTGCAGGGGGACGCTATTGATTGAATGAAAATGGCGGCTTGACACAAAGCTGACTCAAGCGTTACTGTTGGTGCTATACAGACAAAAATTGGTTTTCAGTTTGTACATTCTTCAGGTTTTTTTTTTCCATCCAAGTCTGATTGAGAGTTTGTAGAAAAATGGCTTCAGATTTTCCACATACTACTCTTCAACATTTTTCCTAAATGTAACAATGTGAAACTCACTAGGAGAACGGCTGTTTCTGTTTCCTTTCAAAATGCTGCCACCAATATTTTCTGAATGGAAGACACCATCTTGTAGCATAAAGGGCCGAAAGGGGTTCTGGTCTGGCCGATGGTTGGTGGAGACATTTTGACTATATCTTGGACCTGCCCGGCCTCGCCCAAAATGGCGCCGGTATAAATGGGACTCGTAACTCCTTGCCCGCAAATGTATATCTAGAAAATGTTATTGTAAGTGGCCCTGTCGTATTTTAATTACAAAATGTACGTCCACCGATTCCGCAACTGTTAGACACCTTTGTTCTTGTCACCTAATGGCCCGCTCGTTACGTTCTTCTACAGTGTAAATGTCTCCTCATCATATACGATTTCAGTTTGCTCCGTGGCCGGCCCACGTGGTTATAGGCCCGTATTTGTATACTGACATTTTCATAATAAAGGTTTTTAAAACAAAACACGGTAGTAGTATTTACATTTGTAAAGTTTTTACTTTTAGTGACTGTTTTCGAATCAGTAAAAGGCAAGTGAAATAAAGCAGTCCAATTACATGACGGATAAAAGGTATAATATGTAGGAACGCAGTAAAGATAAATGGTCAAGGGCAGTTGTGTTTTTCATGTCTGCAACATAAAGTGATCGATAAGAATCTGATAATCAGGCGTATCGGCGACTAAGACAGCAGGCCGAATCTCTTTTACTCAACGGCTCCGTCATGGAAGGAAGAAACGCCCTTTTTTCTCGAAAAAGGAATATAATTTACTTGCAAGACAGTTGTAAATTTTCCGGGAAAGTACATTAGCCTGGAATATTATAACATATGTTTGAAAAAAAAATATTGTTCGAAAATAATAAAAAGCGTAATTTTTAGGTCATATGAACAAGCTTTTCATCATTAAATTAACAAAAGTAAAATGAACCAATGAAAAGTTTTATTAACAAGTCACATGACCTGTTATGCTTACGTTACGCGCCGCGCCTCGGATCACTTCCGGGTGCGCTAACGCGGCGTGTCATAAAACGCATTACGCGACAACGTAGGTCAAGAATATAGTCTAAATGTCTCCACCAACCAGCGTTCAGAACACAACCCCTTTCAGCAGTCCAAAAAGTTCTGTTAAATGACAACAGAGGGGACAGGCAACAAGAACCATCAGTCAAAGAGGGGAGGGCAAGTTCTTCTCTTCCGGGTCATGTTGGGGCGCTACCGGAACTGATCGAATTGGTAGTCTATAGTGTTTCTGGATGTTTCAGACTAAAGCTGGCGTCAGCATGAGACCACTACCATCTCGTAGCTATGTCGTGGCCATTCCACGAGCAATCATGGCAGCCGCTCCCCACCAGAAGCCTGCGGGAGTCGGAGGCCCCCAAGACTTTTGTAGAATCTTCACGGCTGAGGGGACGCTTTTCGAGAATGGGACCCAAGCCCTAGCAGACAAGCGTCCGAGTTCCAAGGTGTCCCAGGGCCATTTTAGTGGACCAGGCTCAAAACCGAAGAGCCGGCCGCCATTTTGAGAGTCCTGTGGCAGCCGCCTATCGCTGCACCGCAAGAGCGGGCGCATCTCAACTACATGGTGAGCGAGACGCTGTAGTCGCAAGAGCGGGCGGTAAACAGCTGAATGGCGGAAGAGGCACAGTGTAGCAAAAGCGGGCGGAATGGCAACTAAAACGATAAAGGGGCTCCCCACTATAGCTTGTCTTCAGGTCAAACGGATTGTGGGACGAGGTCCAGAATTGAAGAGTCATCAAAAGGCAAAAAGTTCCGCCGGACCCCGGGAGCCGGCCGCCTATGTCGGGGGCGATCTCAGGCTACACCAGTGCTATAAGACTTGGGGAGGGTGTCGGAGCCAAGCGTCTTCTCCGAGTCCATGGCCATCACACCGCCCCTCAGGGGCCTCCGTCAAGCTGTTTAGGGAGGTACCATATAACATTGTTTTCAAATGCAGTCAGGTCCACAAACGACACTCACTTACTTTGAGAATAGTGAAGCTGCAGTAGGTGGAAATAAGCTTCAGACAGTGTTACAAGCACTGCTCAGAACTCTTAACTATGGCACCCAACATCCAGAACTTATGCTATTTGAGAATGGTAGTGACATCGAAGCATCTCAGGGACCAAAACCATTAACGTACTTTCACGTATGAAAATCTTACTTGGGGAGGGGGCAGGAGCGAAGCGCCCCCTCCCAGTCAGCGCCACCACACCGTATGTTGAAAATCTGAAGCCATCGTTCTACAAAGTCAACCAAACTTGGATTGAAAAATCTAGAAAAATGTACAAACTGAAAACCAGTTTTGGTCTGCATAGCATCAGTAGCAACGCTTGAGTCAGCTTTGTGTCAAGCCGCCATTTTGATTCAACAAAGCACATGCATTGAAAAAGGCTGAAATTCAGAACTCTAAACTATGGCACCCAACATCCAGGAGCTTGCCATCCGGATCTTGGAGCCTTGTGCTGTTTTCGATCTATTCACACATCGGTCCACTACTGACATCATTTTATAAACCAACGTTATGTAAATAGTTTTTTAATAAAATGTTTTACCCTGTTTCTTTGCTGGTGTGTTGTCTATATTTTTAATATTTGCATAGGGTTTGTCGTTATTTTGTGCGGGATGGGTGATGGAGCCGAGCTGTCTTGCAGCCCTCATGGTGTGGAGCTCAGTTCATCTCACTATTTTCGTATTTCTCATGAAGGGTTGTTCCTAATATTTCTATTTTAGCGAGGTCAAAAAGAGATCCAATTAGTGGCCTACTGATTTTGCTCGATTACTTTTATTTTTTTACACGATTTTTCACTATCTGCAAAGACTAAACAGAGTATTGCGACTTTGTGCTTGTTTGTAAATAGAGAATGATCCAAAGAGAACCAATTCTAAAACAGTAAATGCTTGGACAACAATCAATGAAATGGAGAGACAAGGAGGCACGACGGATTACAACGGGGGTAAAGGCCTGCGTTAACTACCCTTCAGTATCTGCAAAGAGAGAGTACTACTAAGACAAAAGAGGGGAGGGGGGGGGGGGGTGTAGCGTTCAAAGCACATCAGCGTGCATAAATACGAAAATGTTTTTATCTATCACGTACTTGACATTTTAAAGTTTTTCATATTTGCTATTAAAAAACCAATGAAATTCACAGAAAAAACCATAGGTTATAGTGGATATATAGTTAGGAATTTGCATTTACAAAACCTTGAAAATTCAATGAAAAAACCATTGGTTTTAGGCCATATATAGTTAGGAATTAGCATTTACAAAACCTTATTTTACTCGCATAAAACCATTGAAATTCCATATATAGTTAGAAGCGCTAACTATATATCGCGCACCCGCAATCCACTGCTGATGATGTCACATATTACATCATTCATGACATGGTCAGTGACATCACTGATGACATCACTGATGACATCTCAAATGACATCACTGATGACAACTCAAATGACATCACTGATGACATCTCAAATGACATCACTGATGACATCACTGATGACAACTCAAATGACATCACTGATGACATCTCATTTGTCATCACTGATCACATCACTCATGTGATAATACAATGAACCTCTTCAGACTCTAATATAACCTTACATACACTCAGTATAAACAGACACTCACAGACTGTCACTCATCCATGGAGTTACTCACACACCTAGTCAGTCATGCAAAGAATCAATCACACCTCCATTTCCTCAACTATAAAGTTATACACACCTTACTTATTCAAACATATAATAACACATATTTATTCTCTTATATAATCCCTGATACAAGCTCACAGTGATCGATACAGCCACTCACACATTCACTGGCTCTTATGTTCAGTTATTTATATATCTCAACTCTCACATGTATTGTGTTTTACATACGTACTTACTTGCACATGTAGCAATGAGAAATCCATTCACTCACCAACACACCCATGCATAGTCAACCGCCCATATAGCTGTTTCCACATGCACTCTTGAACTCATACTCCTAGTGAATCAACTGCTTACACATCTATGCACAGAGTCACGCACCTCCCAGCCACCCACACACACACTCAGCCTCCCATTCAAATACTTGGGCAACCAATCAATAACCCATATGGCCACTCTTATAGCTACTGATCAACACATGCAGCAGCTTACACAACAACAAACATACTGATGCACAAATTAAGACAGTTTAGTCACTAACCCATGCACTCAGTGAGACACATTTAATCACTCACTCATACAGTCAGTCATGCACCTACTAAATTCTTCATCCAGACACTTATACATCCACTCATTCTTCAATATGTGAAACATATTTAAACTTTATAGACACATACAATCACTGGATGTTGTGATCAGTGATGTCATCAGTGATGTCATTTGAGATGTCATCAGTGATGTCATTTGAGTTGTCATCAGTGATGTCATTTGAGATGTCATCAGTGATGTCATCAGTGATGTCACTGACCATGTCATGAATGATGTAATATGTGACATCATCAGCAGTGGATTGCGGGTGCGCGATATATAGTTAGCGCTTCTAACTATATATGGAATTTCAATGGTTTTATGCGAGTAAAATAAGGTTTTGTAAATGCTAATTCCTAACTATATATGGCCTAAAACCAATGGTTTTTTCATTGAATATATATATATATATATATATATATATATAGGCACAACAATCCAGCTTCCTCAGACAACAATTCCAAC